>NC_070646.1:5076870-5176870 GCF_947347685.1 Pleuronectes platessa
CTGCTCTCAGTGAGAAGAGAAGAGAACAGCTGATTGAAACATATGTTCAGGATGCATAATATACATATCGTTATGAATAAATAAGTGTATGGGTGTCGACGGAGCACCGGAGCGACACAGAGATTAGAAACAGCTCAACTGCAAATCCTCAAGGAAAAATAAAAACTATTATTCTAGTTTATGAATTTTATGAGAGCACAAGGTAGTTACACAGAGCTGCAGTGACGAGCGTTCCATTTATCCATGGACGATAAACTGTTTATTGTCTTTCAGGTAGAGGCTTTGCTCCGAGGCAGACGCTGGTTGCACTTTTCACATCCAACCATATTTCCAACCGTAAACGATCTCTCGGTTTCAGGATATAATCGCGCAGCAGATAATGGGGACTGAAAAAGGCTTTTGGAAACTCGCACATTACTTGAGCTGTGCTTAAGAATAGAAGAACACACAAAACCTTAAATTGACTGCTATTACCCCCCCCCCCCCCCCCCCTCCCCCCACCACCACCACCCCCTTCTCTGCAGCGCCATCGATAGCTCTTATTTCTCAAAGACTCTCCGCAGTGTTAAAAGGAAGGACGATATAGATTTCTATTAAGATGCCGGAGCAAATTTTATGTCTTTGGCTCTGAACCGTCCTGTCAGACTTTTTCACAGCATAGTAACATTCGATAAAGTGTCTATTTTTTGCTCCATTTAACTCCCGAGATGCTTCGGCTCAATAAACACACCGGGCTTCACACTCTCGCCACCTGGCTAAAATAGCCGGTGGCAACTATCCCATTCTTCTTCTCCTCCTCCTCCGCCCAAATCGCGCTCCCTCCACTTGACACGCTGTCTTTGTGAACTGACTCCATTTTTCCAGAAATGCCCCTCTACCTCCGCCATCCTCCTCTGTCCACCCTGTTCTCCTCTTAAGCCGGGCAAATTGAGCAAACCGGAGTTCAGCTTGCAGAGAGAACGTGGCTCAAGCCCGGCTTGTCTGATGACCTCTTCCGCTCTCCTCCTCCTTATCGACATTCATTTCAGACGCACCCACATGTCCCCTCGTCGTCTAATTCCAATCCTGCGCTTCTTCTATCCCCTTCAACTAACTCTCTGTCCATCTGTCACCTGCCTCCACCAGAAGGTGAGACGCTGTTCAAAGATCTTTCTCTCAGCGTCCTCAGTTCCTCCAGCACTTCCTCCGCTGACCTTCCCGGCTTTGGTTTAAATGATCTGTCTCCTCTCCCCCACAGATGAGGTCCTGAAACGGATCCACAGTCTTGCCACTCTTTGCTGATTGCTATCACCAGCACACCTCTCTCTCCGACTCGAGAGCGATTACAATCTGTCTTGGAGTCAGGTGAAGTGCTGCTGCGGGAACACTTCACAATAATGGAACTTTACAGGCTTTGGAAAAAAAGAGTGAATCAATATGAAGGATACTGTATTTATAACACTTCAATATCGGCGGTAGAGCGTAATCACTTTGTATAATAACGCTGACAGTTCCTATGAGGCGTGAGAGAGGAAAACCAATACTGGTGCGTCTCCTGTGCTGGATCCCTGCACCTAGTCTGACCCCTGTGTATTGTTACACCTACAAATACACAACATCCATGTTGACACCGACAATTCTGCAGTAACATATTGTAGAGATGTTCACTGAGGCTTTTCCAAATGATAGTTTGATAGCTTGTACCATAAATTAGCATTAGCTGGGATTGATCACGTTTTTCTGATATAAGACACAACGTTAGAAACTATGAATGATGAGTAAAGCTTAAATAAGAACATGTTTTTAAGTTAAATATATTATATCTAACAATTCTTCATTAAATTGACTTCTACTGACTCGTCCAGTAAAACACAAACTCCCATGATCCCACACTGCCTCCTGACATCATCAAACTAGGTTTTGTTAATTGATTTAGTTTTTTAAGTATAATATGATCAATAACTGAGGCTCAGAGGATGATGTATAATATGTTTTCAATGCCCCTCACCTCTATGGGGCATTTTAGCGTCTTTCAGCTCATTGTTTCAGTTTCCAGATGTGATAACAGCTGTTTTCAGAAAAAAAACAAACTCTGATAAACATTCCTGCTTATCACGGAGGAGCATCTGGCAGCTGAGGAGATCATTATTTGATTCTTATCTGAAAATCAATTCATGCCTCTTGAATATTTATTCCCCTTTAAATAGGACCTATCGTGCTTTACCTTATTCTCTGTTGTAGATATTATGTCACGGTGTCACATGTTCATATTCATAAAAAAACAACACCGTGAATATATGTAAATGCGAATCCCTGCGAGACAAAAGGTTTACCAGGGGCTGCATTAAGCAGGCAGTCGGAGATAAGGAAAGACTTTTTGAACTGTGCGTTCTTGCAAAGCTGCCGTGCACAATCAGAATTAAACTACCAAGCTAAGGAATACGCATTATAAGTAGACAATTCATTACAATAACACATGCAAAAGAAATACATGCAACTATTATGAAGTTTGAATTTTTGACATTTGCAATGCTCAAAAAAGACCATGATACAAAAGTAACTGCGGATCATGAGAGAGAGAGAGAGAGAGAGAGAGAGAGAGAGAGAGAGAGAGAGAGAGAGAGAGAGAGATGGATGGGTGGGTGGGGTGGGCGTGTGGGAGATATAGCTTATATAAGGCCGGGTAAGCAAATCACACACCCATCTGAGCAGAAATCTACACTGGCCTCCAGTAACCAGGCACCAACCATAGGCCCCTGATGCTAACAGTGAACAGCAGGAGCAACTGGTACCAGTCATTCTGGCTGGGGGGGAGGGGGGGGGGGGGGGGGGGAATCACACGACTGTAGTATATAATTCACAAACAAAACATTTTCTAGACTGAAGACGAGGATAAACACAGGATTGGATACTTCACAATTAAAGTTAAATGCAACTGGTTACAGTCACAATGACACAATGATACAAAGCAGACCTAGACACACATAACGATAAACGCAGCAATTTCTTTTTCATTACACTGCAGGGTTTTATTTATCTGGTGAAGTGGAACGTGAAAAAACAAACAATGCTGCCTGGCCATTCAGTTCGTGTTAAATAACTATTAACTACAATTTACTTTTGCGCTTTAAGTATATCAATGATTGGCTTTTATTTGACGATATTATGAGTTAATCTCATATATTGTATACATTTGATACTTGTGACAATATTGACTCAACCCCGTCTCACAGAGATTAGTAGTTTGCAACTGGATTTCAATATTTATAAATATGATGAGTTGTTAATTAATGTATTTGACAATATAAAATAGAGAACGTGAAAATTAAATAGTGATGCTAAAAAGGCACAAAGCTCAGCGAGTTCAGAGTTCTTTCTTCAGGTCAGGGAAAAATGAAACCAGAACAAGTCCAAACACACAAACACAATCTTTTTCCGAACTTTGTCCAAACCTACGAACGGACGGGACAGTGGACGCTGGTCTCTAGTGGGACATTTGAGGATTGTGAATGTTGACCATCCACCTTCTTACCACTCAGTCAGCAGATGTATCTCTTGATTGATTAAAAACAAAAGTTTGGCCGGTGATTATCTTCCCACTACAATAAAACGGGGGGGGGAGGCATTTGGTTGTATCAAAATGAAATTTGACGGAGACGGGATTACATTACAGCTGCAAATTATTTTTATCCCCGAGGAAATAACAGGTTTCCAAACATTTTTATTGCGGAAATAAAATCATATCACACGGCATGGCCCTCGTGCACCTTAACATGGTATTCAACGCCTGTCATGTCAAAGTGATTTTCTGGTTTTGTGAAAAGAAATGAATTTCCCATATTAAACAGTAACGGCACTTTGCCAACGTTTTTCCTTGTCGCTCTCCGGCCAATGAAGTCTCCTCACTTCACCGTGTTGATAAACAGCATCAGGTGATTTCCCACTTTATCTGTTTTCCGTCTCGGCTCAGACACAGAAGAGCCGACGTCTTCAAAGCCTCATTTGTGGGCGATATATTCATTTCCCCGGATCTGACACTGGCGCTTGCTGGATAATGTTTATTTACGTGTATAAGTGATCGAAAAAAATATATTGTTGTGTGGATGTAGAGTTTTGCGTGGTGGAAAAACAACCATTAGCAAACAGATATGAAACATGCAGCACACACGGTCCCTTACATGCTTGTAACCTGACGCTCATCTCTCTAGTGTGTGATACAATGATGCTTCTCTCGTTCATCAACACCATCTTTCGTCATTACTGCAGTTTCCACGCATGTTGTTCCACACGTTTCCAAAGGATATTAGTTCACTTAGCATAACACCTCACATGCTGTTATTACAATTAACTGTGTTTATTTGATCTTTCTATTTAAAAGAATGAGACAATCTCTGTGAGATTTGTTTAATCTCACCTGCGGTTTCTGTTAATTTGCTTCTCATCTCTCACTCTCTCTCTCTCTCTCTCTCTCTCACGACATAGACGCTGATTGGGTCTTCATCACTTAAGTTCATTTGCTGGATGCTAAACTACATGAAACAGATCTGATGTCAGGGAACAGGCAGTAATTTATACCTAATTTCACTCAGGGCTGTAAATTAAACCGTTACTGTCACATGTGCGTTGCGACTGATTAACAACAAGCTCCAACAAAATGCCGGTGCATGCGACCACGGTCACGGCACATGCGTGCGGCACAGGGACCATCTGTACGGAGGAGTGGAGGATAGACTGCTGCAGATCAAAGGGACTGGCTGACAAGGTGGGAGTGAAGGTGGGATGTATGCTGCGCTAAATAAAGAGTCTGGACTTAAACACCTAGACAGCAGCTGGCTCCCTAACAATGGTGGGAGGCTGGTGCACATTGAAGGGCTCCTTTTGTCAAACGGGTTGGTTTTCCAATGCGACTGCTGTTGTTTGTTTCCCCCGCTTGAAAGCAGGCGTGAGTCATCCTCCAAGCCCCTAATCGATATATGTTGGTTTGCAGAGAGTCAGTTAAGAGAGACAGGATTATGTTTTTTTGTGTTTTCTGGTTGGAATATTTGTGTTTGGCTGAGGCCCGCATCCACACTAATACATGTCAGGCTTAAAGTGGTGATTTAAGACCATTTTAAAACCTGACGTCTTAATACTAGTCGAGCGCTTCGGCTCCGCAAACCTGCAAACTCGTCACATGACCATTCACGTGCACTGGGCATGTGCGTGCTGGTGTAAACAGGAAGCAGATTGTCGACTCTGCAGTGGGTAGTTCGTAGTTGTGAGTGTGTAACGTAATATCGAGGGTTTCTTTTCTTGGATCAATGATTGGGTGGCGTCGACATTCAATGTTTTGCCTTCATCACTGGTAGTCGAGTGACGAAGAGCCAATCAGGAAGCTAATGCCCGTCAATACTAAAATATGCATGATTTATTTTTTAACTAAAATGCAGAAGTGTAGATGAAGCCGTATTTGTGTGTGTGCGTGTGTGTGTGTGTGTTTATGGCCTTCGAATTGCTTGATGTATTTTCTTCTCAGCTACTTAAGAAAATGACAGTAGGATTAATCCATAAGATAAGATCACAAATTAAAATGTTGAATATCTATTGTATAGTCGAATACTTATATTTATACCTCTACTATATATCATATCATATTATATCATACTCTTTGTATATTCTTTGTATATAATATGTATACATGTGTAAATGTAATTATTATTATATTTACTATTATAATATATACGGTTGCTGCCATTATTACTATATACTGCTATTATACTGGTAGAATTACTATCATATATAAATATATATATTATGTTATATTATATACTATATATACTGTACTATTTGTATATACTGTCTAACAATAACATTACCATCATATCATCAGTACTATTACCATCATCTTGCCACTGCACCTTATCTACCTATTTATCTTGTGTTCCTTTTTTTTTTGTTCTTTCTACCTCAATATTTTTTATTTTATTCTATTGTATTGTATTTTATTGTATTCAAATATACCTGCTGCTATGACGACTTATTTTCCCTTCGGGGATAAATAAAGTAATCTATCTATCTATCTAATAATTGCTCAGTGGAAAATAATGAACATTTGGGATGATGTGGTTAAAAACTGTTGTGCCACCTTTTAAATTGATAACTGTAACCTGGCATCTTATAGGGCTTATAACTTGCATAGCAGAACAATACTTTTTTTTAAATTTAATTGGAGATTTTGTGTGAATATTACTTCCCAGGAAGTCCAGCTGAGAGAAAGAGGGGGGGGGACCTGCGTGATGGACGAGGAGGGTCAATGCAAAGGGCCCGGTCACGATAACAGGTCGTCAGTTACTTTCATTAGAACTGTCTCCTCCTGCGACTGGGCTCTGCCTTCTGAGGCCCATTCACAGTGGTGGTAGATACTGGGACAGATGGTGAATTGATCTGTCATTTCCTCTGTGTTGCTGATGAGCTTGTTTAATGGACATTTTTGGCCAAATAACGAACAAAAGATACAGAGAGAAAAAAAAGGATTTAGAGCAATAATCAAGGTTTTGTTTGCCTTGTGAGGGGAATTGTTGGGAGCAGTGGCTTTACTCAGCACCAGTGTCAGAGTATTTGATCGTAGTAATACTACTTCATGTTGCTTCCTTCTTATTTGACGTGTATAAAAGTAAGTAAAGCTCTTTATTCCCACTCTCGTGATTCGAAGAGGCCACTCAAACCCAGACGCTGACCTTCATGACGGACACACAGAAGTGCTAACGTGGCTCAAGGCCTTTCCCTCCCTGCAAGTTCAAAATTGGATTATTGGTGTTTTGATTTAAAGCTGGGGAGTCAAGCTGAGAGCACTTGACAATTTATTTTCACAGCTTCTCCTCCCAACATGTTTTCGAGAGGCATCTTTAGCAGATCGGCACAAACACGATAAAGAGGAGCCACCAGCGGATATATATATATATTTTGAAGTCGACTTTTCATTTCAGCAGAAGTGGCGGGAAAAAGAGCTGAAGTAAAGTGCCAGCATGGGCTGACATTTATATATAATGTTGACTTTGAACAAAACAACATAGAAGTAACTTCACTCTGCGGCAGGTAGGGGGTACAGAATTGTCCCTGCAGCCTTTTTTGATGAGACTTCTAATTATAAAACATTTAAATAACTTATCCACCGAAGCAGCAAACGTGACACTGACTTGAAGACAGAGTTTAAAAGGTCGCCCAGTGAGAATTCATCAGTTTCTGTAGCGCTTTGCACAGTTGACGTTTCAGCCTCTCTTTGTTTTCTCAGATTCCCAGCAGTTCCAATCAACACCCTCATATATTCTGTGCATGGTAATAAGACCGCGGCCAGCTGCTCCTTGTGCACAAACTCATGGGATGCTACACTCGCATTGGCGGCGGGCCAATGTGAAAAAAATAATAATAATTAGAAGATCTGGAAAGCTGGGGACAGATAAGTTCCCCCAGAGCTTAACGCCAGGGGAAGCTTACGTTCTGCAGGTGGACAGAAAGAAGACCACAAAGCTTTTTTCTTCCTCTGCAACTATGAGTCACACTTAAACAAACTATTCTAGTCAAACATTAATTAGAGAGAGAGGAACACTGACTGAATTAAAATGAGAAATAAATGTTCTGGAGAATATGTCACACTTTCCCTTGTGCTAAAACTACTTTTCAATTGTGCAGGTGAGGTTTTGGTATCATCTCACAAAAAAGGAAATGATCCTCATCCAGTGTTGAAGCTCTACGTCTAAGAAATAACCTCCATCCAAACTAGCATGCCTGGAAATGACATGACCATTCAGGCATGTGTAAACAGGAAGTAGATCGTCTACTCTGTAGTTTATAAATTGCAGAAAAAACTACGAATGAGGAAACAGTAACGTTGAAAACTTAAGATCAGGGATTTCTTTAACGAGACACGAAGGGTTAATCACACTTGTGATTTGTCATCCATGTTGCCTTCATCACCTAAGAATGATGAGACCCAACCCCAAAGTGAAAGAGGATCTGTAGAAGAGTGTGGATACCTTTGGTCTAGAAGGCCTGGGATCCCTACTGGTTTTTGTAATCCATTTACCAACGTCCATTTTTTTTTGCAGTTACTGTGGATGTAGCTGCCAAACTCCACCACTCACATCCATCCCAACAACCCAATGTAATATCCTCATTAGAGGTTTGGTTGTGGCTGACATTTCAGACACATTTTCTCCATCCGTGCTCATCACTATTAACGATGAGCTTCTCCTGCATATCAGCTAAAGTCCTTGAAAGCGGGGGGGGATCAATGTTTCTCACCCGCGTGGCAAATCCTAGTTTGCATGTCTTTCTTTCTATCGCTGCATATTAATCGAAGCTGCCTTCCGTGTGCATATTAATCCACGTGTGATCACACAGGATGCTCTGAGATTAGAGGTTGTGACACCAGGAGTCAGGAGGATTATCTCAACCACATCGCTGTGGAAAAAAATAAAAACTGTGACTTTTCTTCTGCGATGAAAATGTCAAAGGATTTAAAAAAAGTTTTTCCACGTGGTTTAAGTATCTGGGAAACTATCCTCCACTCTCTTTCTTTCTTCGACTCCGCTCTCACTCTTTTCTGGTTCACCGGCAAACTTTTCTTAAAGTGGTTAACCAGTGCGGGAGGGATTGGTTTGCCGTCTCCCTGCACACTGTCTATGGATCCGGGTGTCAGCCGAGGTAATTGGATCATCGATCTGCGCATTCATCCCGTTATTCCTCTCGTCATATGTAGTAAAATTGGCCCCCTCTCCGAAGTTGAGCCGCGTTATACAGTTGCTGTTTTGTGTAATTAAGTTCGGCCTCATCAAGTTCAAGCTCCAGCCCAACATGTAATCAGATTATCACCGTCAGTATAACTCAGCGCAAGTTTTATTTCTCATGAGTTGCTATTCATTTAATTCACGAATTACTTTATTTATTTATTTTTTTCTCAGTGATATGGACGACTGCTAATAAAGTTAAAAAAAAACAAAAAAAACACACACACCAACCTCCCTGAAAGAAACGTTCACTATTTATAGACAAACACCAGCCACAGGATTTCACTCAGCTTCAAGTATTCAGCGAGAGTTTTAGGGGTGCACACTCATTTGCACACATTTGCATGTCATTAGCACTTCAAACCTACAAAACTTGAAAGGCTTTCCTTGTCAAGACACTCTAATCTCCCTCTCTCTCCCTCTCTCTCTCTATCTCTCTCCATCCTTCCCTCTCTCTCTCCTTCCCAGGTCTCTGCTCGCGCGAACAAGCCGTGATTAAGGAAGCTCAGGACATCAATTAGAAAGTTTAACCTTGTGTTCAGACTTATGACAGCTTCCGGAGCATTGACACCCTGTGATGTGTTTGTGTGTTTGTGTTGTGGGTTTATTTAAATCTGGCTGCCTGTGCCACACATTTGATATGCATGACAGAAAAAAAGCCTCGGTGCGAAGGAAAAAAACACGCACAAAGAAAAGAGAAGAAAACTTTGACAGCAAGAAGTTTGAATATCAAAAAAAAGGGCGCCTGGTAAATAAGCCAATATTTAGGAAAATACAAATGTAGGCAGTAGATGATTAAACCATTTTTATTTGGTTAATACGTTTGTTTTAATGTAGCTTTAAATCCAACGTGCCACATGGACCGTGTTGTGGCATTGAACTCTCAAGAAATTATTCTTTAAAATCTAAAAGGAAAAACACTTCTAAAGTCTGGACACAATCTTTGGAACGTTCATGTCTGAAAAAAACGGCTCGAATGAGTGTTAATTGCCTGTTAATTGCCTGTCAGGCAAATTATCTAATTTAGTGGAATCAATGATATATTTAAGATCACTTCTAAATCAATTTTCTCCTAGCGTGTGTGTGTGTGTGTGTGTGTGTGTGTGTCATAAAGGCACCGGGGGTATAAGTTTACAATCAAGCATAATTGTTTTTCATTTGTTGGATCTGGAAAGGCCCATTCAACTCTGATTAACTCAACTGGGTTCAAAGCTAATTACATCAAGACATTCCCAGTAAAAAAATCTAAGATGATTTAAACAGCGGCAGCACTTGAACCCTTCAGAGATTAAACGAGGGCAGCCATACTACACTCATGATTAATTATCCATATTAACATAGTCGTGTGGGTCTCATCAAGTTTGATACCGCCTGTGGAAACCAGCTCGGGTAAGTCAGGACATGTTGAAAGCCCGGGGTCCTTTTTGGAACATATCAAAATGTTGTAGAAGCTTTGGTTTCCGACACGATGACAGCCTCTAATTAGAGATGGCAGGACCTTTCAAGAGTTCTGGTGAGATTGATCGAAGCAGCAGTGACAAGAAGGAGAGAGGCACACTCGCACAAAAACATCAGCAAAGCACCCGGCGCCATCAACATCCCCAAAAAAACCCGAAGGCATTTCCAAACATGTAATCGCTGTCATGATTTCCCTGTAAAAATGTTCAGACCCACTGAACTGTTTGGAAAAGTTTGGACAGCTCCCTCGACTGGAAACCACTTCTCTGTGCGGACAAACCCGGAACAGAGTCAGTGCCTCAAACTCCGTCTGTGGAACCGGCTAAAGCCTCAATCACAGACTCACTTTGCCTTTTTAAACATTTAGTACTTCTGAGTATTTAATTGAGCTTCTGTGTGTGGAGGACATAAAAAGTCATTAACATAAACACAGGGATTATCGTATAAAGCATAATTGTGGTCAATGTGAAATGCACATTCTTGCGTTTGCTTCTTTATCATGAAAACACGGTGAGATTGATGAAGAGAAATCCTCTTCATCTAATTTTTCTAATTGGTTGTGAAGATTTAAGAATTAACTTGATGAGCCTCAGTGGTTCTAACTTGAATAGATATGAGTTTATTATAACACAGATGTGCCGACAGAGAAGAATCTCAGTCCAACTTGTAAAAGGACTTGAAGTACGATAGAAGCATCTCAGTATTGAACCATACTTTTCATTTGTTTATTGTCTGCATTAAAAAGCTGCTAAAATGCATTCACTAATTCATAGATATGTCATAACATGTTTATATTTAGAAGAAATAACATCATCATTGAAGTTTAATACAGTAAATACCTTTTTAAAATCAGATACAACTTATTCAAATCTATAATAAAAGAGCTAAGAGTTCTGTAATTCTACATAGATTAGTTGTTTTACAAGTAGAAAATGCTAGTTAAAGGTGTTTTTATCAGTGTAAAGTATGTATAAGTATTGTTAAAGACTACATTAGTGTTCAGTAGTAATTTGTCACGTTAGAAGTTCCAGGGATTTATGTGGCGATGACCTAAAACAAGTCTTCCTCCATTTAGCTGAATGAAGTTTAGGAGATTCTCACCATACACTCGCTCTTCTGCTGTATTGTCAATGAGAGACACCTTGTGACTCCATGCGCGCACTAAATTAAGCGGAAGTAACACAATCACCGATAAAAGCCCCAAAACACCCGGACAGATAAGCGGTGCTGAGCAGTCCCACAGATGCCAAGGCAATTCCTCACTTCATTATTTAGCGTGCCAAAGGTTGCACCGAGGTCAACCGGAGCGTGGGGCATTAGCACTGTCATTCATCAGAGATCATTTGAAACAGGTAACAGGCCCGGATTCAATCTCAGCGTGTCTCTATCCATGAGGCCCAACGACAGCTGTACACATGGGCAAAGCGGGCACATGGCCCCCCGGAGCCGATAGGGGGCCTGGTCTTTGGCCGTCAGATTTATTATTAAAGGTTACCCCTTATCAGAGGGTTGTCCATGCACCTGTTCTCTCAACATCTCAAAATAACCACTATAGATCTCAAACTGATAAATGTGCTTATACCATTTGCACGTGTGGTTGGGAGGCCCTGTAGCTAGTGTGTGTCCAGAGCACGTGGTCATGATAAACCCCTCCCACTCAATCTCTTTCAATAAAGTACAACTGATATAAAACATCACAGTGAGTTGACGTTCCATCTCACAACGTGGGCCCTGTCTGCTCTTGACCTCCGATATGAATTCACCACGACATCCACAAAGCCTGACACATTCAACACACACGTGTTTTTTCCTCACAACAAAAAACATGCACTTTGTGTCTTTTCTTTGAGAGGTCCCTGAACTGGGATTTGCATATAGATAAGATGAGTTGGCCTTGAATCGAGAGCAAACACGACGGACTTCATTCAAACAGCTGCTGGTTGTGTAACGACCATGTTCTCACTGCAGACAGTGTCAATAATATGAAGATATCGAATCGGTGATAACAAATATATTCAATTTGAAAACGTTACCAGCATTCAACCCAATGGTAAGGGCAGTAGGTAGGAATATGTTCTCTTTATACTAATAGATAGATAGATAGATAGATTACTTTATTCATCCCCGAGGGGAAATTAAGTCGTCATAGCAGCCGGTACATTTGAATACAATAAAATACAATACAATAGAATAAAATATAAAATATAAAATATTGCGGTAGAAAGAATAAAAACAGAAACACAAGATAAAATAGGTAGATAAGGTGCAGTGGCAGATGATGGTAATAGTACTGATGATATGATGGTAATGTTATTGTTAGACAGTATATAAAAAATAGTGCAGTATATATAGTATATAATATATATTTATATATGATAGTAATTATACCAATATAATAGCAGTATATAGTAATAATAGCAGCAACAGTATATATAATAATAATAATAGTAAAATATAATAATAACATGTACACATGTATAAATAAAATATGTGTACATATACTAATTTCTACGTCTGTATACTGTTACTTGTTATTTATAATAAAAGTGTACTTGTATTTATGTTTAAAAGTTGAATGAGGCTCCATATACCTATTATTGATCGTAAGAACGATTCTGATTGGCTCCATTTTTTCTGTTTTGCCAATTTCAAAGAATAATTGAGATCAGCTCAAGGGACCCGGAGCGGCCTCCTCCCACCGCGGCTCCGTTTGTCAACATCCATCTGTATTGACACATGAATATGTTTATCCCCCGTTTGCTCGGCCGTCTTCCTGCGAACGAGGATTAAACCAGACTGTTGCCGGATAATTGATCTCGGCCCGGGACAGGTTGAGGTGGAACGATGGGATTTCTCTCCGGCCCCTCTCCGTCTCTTTTTATTTGCTGCTCTACTTAATTAAATCCCGATTCAGCTCGGCGGCGCTCCATCAATGAACGCGGACAGTTCTGCCGGCGCATTACCGAGAAAGCAAACAGACGAGTGAGAACACGCAGAGCAGCACGGAGACGTCGGGAAGATCGAGAGAAACACGTCAGTTCGTCTGATGATGAAATATCTTCCCGGTTAAGAGCCACCCACCGCATCTATTACTTCTGTTTTTTTTTATCTCGTACATTTGCCTATTCGAGTGGTCCGTTCTCCTTTTCTTCTTCTTTGATTTAGTTCAATCCAGCGTCTTGTGTTCCCCTAACTAACTGATCTGTTTATCTCATTTGACACCTTCCTAGTGGAGGAACTGTAGGAGCTGCAGCTCAGGTGAAGCCGGCAGAGATGTTACGGAGAAGGCTGCACTTCAGATCGAGAGGAAAATGGAGGAAATGGAAAAAATAGAGGAGATTGTTCTTTTTCCTGCCTCCTATATGTCCTCTGGGGTTTGGCGGAAATGCACATGACCATTTACAAGGAGAGTATAAAGGCTGATTAGCTTATTTGATGCACTCTGATGACACGTGGAAAACTATATTAACACCGTAGCATTAGGAGTGTCTCACTAGATATAAAAAACAAATCCAGCAGAACCCTAAAGGAGCTGAATTCCCAAAGTGCTCCCTCTGGTGGAGTGCAGATGACAGACCTGAGCACAGCTGAGGGCTCTTCAGGGTCTTACCTGCACCTGAACTCCGGCTCTGAGAGATCTCAGCCATCTGATACCCCTGAGACAAGAGGACACAAACAAGCGTCTCCATTGTTGTCCCATATTAAAACAGCAAAAAATGACATGTAACTATCGCAGCCGCAGGAAGGCTTCACTACTTGAGACAAACCTCAAAAAGATCCAGGAGAGTTATCAAAGCCGCCTGTCAAAGTGCTCACTGTGCTCAGAGATGAAGACTCGGCCTCCGTTCTGTGTCCACCGCTGAAAATCATCAGTAATGAGGAGCAGCCGTTCTCCTTCACCAGCTGAGCTCCCGACCAAATGCCAAGTGAAATGCTGCGGGCGACTTCACAGGGGCCGAGCCGCCGCCTTCAGATCCCGACGCAGGCTCTTTGTGGCAGCCAAACGCTCGGTCATTACTTTATCGGCAGTCTTAGCATGCATTTGATGAGGGGGAGAGAGAGAGAGAGAGAGAGAGAGAGAGAGAGAGAGAGAGAGAGAGCGGGAAGACGTGCTGAGTCGATGTTTGTCTTGTCATCTCCTTTGTGATCTTCTTAGGTCTCTTTTCGGGTTTTACAGGCGACATGGCAGCGACAAAGACGCGTGGATCTGAGCTCGGTGTCTTTAAGTCGAACTGATTTCCCCTGACTTTTATTATGACTAGAATTTTGATATTGCGGCTATTTTTCAGAAGAAACAACCACTTTTCTGAGACGTTCATTGAAAGAGCCAGTAGCTGCAGGCCTCTGAAGGTGGAGGTTTCTCTTCTCAGGGTTTGATTTAACCTGTTTACACTTATATGAACTCTGGAAAATATAGAGAAACTGGACATTTACCCTTTCACACATGTCCTTGTTAGACTTGATCTCCAGCCGTCCATTATTTGCTTATCCTCGGAGGGTTCCAACGGGAGATGGATACACCCTGGACAGTTCACCAGCAGTTAACCTAATCCCAATCTGCATGTTTTTGGACTGTAGGAGGAAGCTGCAGAAAACCAATACAAACTCCACACAGAAAGACCATGGCCAAACCAGGATTCAAACCAGGAACCTTCTTGCTTTAGCCACCCAGACGTGCCCACATCCTATTAGAATCACTCTCCTCTGTAGAGCGTACAGGATAAATGTTAAACATCTCCAACATGTCCTCTTACATGCTGGGACTTCTCCAGACAGTGACCTTCCCCATTCACATATCCGCTCAATTGGACATCACACAGACTTAATACTTGGGAGCTGGCAGGGAACCGTCCACTTAATGTCAGGTACAACGGATTTTGGTCATTAGGTTCACGTTCACAGCTCCCAGCCGTGAAAGCAGAAAGAAAACGAAAAATCTTCTGGTGGAGAGGAGAGGGTGGAGGTTGATGGGGGCTGATTACTCACTGCAGTGGACTGTATTCATTAATGGGTCTTGCGAGGTGGTCAGTGAGCCCGTGAACACTCTCGTGCAACCAGTCCACCCCCGCATGCAAATAGTGTCATTACCAGTTCACTCACTGTGACCCACGCTCGCTCCTCGCTCTGCAGAACCTCCCCACATCAGGATATTCTCAGCACAACCAGTGGAGCAGAAACTTCTGAGCAAACAACCGCACGCTGGTGAGTTGACACCTTGAATCCCAAAACACTGGGTTGAAGTAATTCATTTAAATTAGAGACTTCAACTAAACCCAATTAGCCTCAAACAAAAGCGCTTACAACAGATTGCCCCTCGCTCATTTAACAAAGATTTATTTAGCTGGCTTTACATATGAAAACACTGCAGAACATTCCCCCGTCGTGTCAGTGGCCTCATGGCTAACTAGCCGACGCTGGGGAAATCTGTCAAAGTGTCAGAGACCTTTAATCCCCGAGCTCCTCCTGGCAGGGACGGACTGAAACATATAATTCAGGCCAGGAATTAGACCGATCCCAGGCCACCCTCATGCAAACCATCACACTGCTGCATATTTTTATTCTAACCCTGTTGTATATTCGTCTACTTGACCACTGACGGAGATTTGATTATACATATTCATATGAAAGCATATTCCTGTTATTAAAGGAGAAAGCTGCATGTGTATAGAGTCGAGCCACAGCAGAAACCATGTGCAGGTTATAATCACGTCTGTAAGTTAATAAAACATTCGGCGCGAGGCGGTTGTTCTCCTGAGTGTGCGCCTGCTCTCTCACCTCACTTCTCCCAATGCTCATCAACAATGGATGATTATTATCATTATCGACGGCCATTATCCAAGACGCTGGCTGTGGACACACACACACACACACACACACGCCTGCAATCCTCAGCGGCTCAGTGACGTATGGCCGTCATGCACAGGGGACGTCACAGTGGCCTCTTATATCATGGCTGCTCTGGCTGGACTGTTCACCAACGTGACCCTCAGACCACCGGGAAACGTCCCAGTGCTCCCAATGAGGTTGACCGCGGTTACCTCTGGGTGAAAAATTCAGAATTGCAGTGCCTGTGGGAAAGAAGCTTTACAATTCAGAGCTGGCTTCCTAGGAGACCATGGGTGGATTTAGCTAGATATAGCAGCACCACCACCAGAGATGTTCAGATATCGATTCTGATACCTGGACTTAAAAAAAGAACACAACGGAATAAATCCACGGAATGCAAAGCAATTACTTCCTTTCGAAAAGCTGTTGACATCCTGACATTTTTTACTTGCTCTGCCTAATGTTACTGGCCAACAGAACTTCCCAGCGGCGGTAGCTTCAATGCAACTGGGATTTCTGAGAAAGGAAAGGTGCAGTTTTATCCGGGTGAAGGTAATCTACTTAATCTACTTTAAATGCTCTCGCCACTTATTCCCAGTGCTGGTTCGAAACATCTCCAAGGACCACTAAGCCTTACTGAGTATTCATCCTTGTGGCCATTTGCAGTACTGCGAATACAAAATATCACCTTAAAGCGCCAAAACACTGAGGATTTCAAGGATTTAAAAGTGGTTTAAAGTCACCTTGACACAAAAGACATTATCACAATTGACATTCCAGTAGCTTGTTATATGTTATTACACCCAGGTGGCATTGCTTTCCAGTGAAATCAAACACAAATCAATTTAGCTGGATATATTATCTGTAAACCACAGACCAACACCTCTTGAAGGCTCTAATTGACTTCAGGCACGGTGGATTTCTTTCCAGCGAGTCCGTCCCGGGCTCGTTAACTCTCCGCCCGACACAAACAAGGAATCCTTCGTTAGCCGAGTGAGGACATGTGAATCTTTCATCTGCCGCGTTCGTGACGGGCCTGCAGAATAAAGCTGAACGAACCAAGACGGAGGCCTGAATGGAGAATTTTGTATAATTAGTGGATTAGTATGCATGTAGTATACACGAGGAATGATAAGGTTTGTCTTACACATAACATGTTTAATGTATTGTGAGAGGGAATGAAAGCTAGGAAACTTTGTGAAATGATAAAGCCAGTTTCACTTTTGGGGGCCGACAAGTTCTTCTTTTATTCAATCAATGAATTGAGTGTGCCAGCTCAGGTCCAACCCCAAGCCGGGATGATGGGATTGTAAAGGTGTGAACAGGTAAGTTTTCCTCCCCATGTTTATAATTGTGTTGCTTTCATATGGCAGCTGGGTGGGGTAGCGGGGGGACACGGCCCATTGGCTCTCAGCCGAGAGAACGTCCGCCCTATAGCAGGATGGATCAGCAGAGGGGCGACAGCATCGTGGATTAGTGCAGCCTGTCAAGGTCTGACGCTGCAGTGACAATTTAATCGCTGCACTGGCTCCCCGTAGAAAGAGGGGAAGATGAGAGGAAGGGAAAAACCGGCAAGGGGGAAGCTAAGAGGCTGGGGTCTTCATTTATGAGATTCATTTTGTCATATCAGACTCTGTTAATACTGCTGTCAACATCTCCTGGGTCCTTGAGAGGAAGAAACAACAACAACTCACTCTCACGCAGACAAACACACACACACACACACGCAGGGCACTCTGAGCGTATCCCTAAGCTTAACCCTACAGTGAATTGCCACAGGAAACGTCTCTTTTTGTCATCGGGGATGAGGGAACACACGCTTCCTCATCGGGATAGATGAACATGTCTCCTCAGGCGTTCACACACACACACACACACACACACACACACACATTCTACATTAATGTAAGAAATTCTGTTTTCTCACATTAGTCGTCCATCAGACTGGTTTTGAAGGAAAACGCCTAAAACAAATCAATATTCATTTAAATAGGAGCCAACACCTCATGTCAACGTTGGTTGAAGCAATCAAACGGATGAATTATTCACGGGCGCACAATCGTTCACACAACGAGCCTGTGAGGTCTGATCAATCAGAATCAATACGCACAATATGATGCACCGGACTGGGGCGACTGTGGAACGTTTGAATGTGGCAGGAACACGATGTGAGTCAACAACACCTCGTTATTTTTTTTTTTCTTTTGCTTCTGGCCTCGCACTAATAAGGGAAGACGTTTCCATGGTTATAGTGCTTACACAAACTACCTTGAGCTCCACCAGGCTTTTAGACTCACACTCCAAGGACAGTGATGTGAATAAAAGCAACACATTCTAAAACATTCGCGGCAGAAAGATAAAAAAGCGTCAGGCGGGTCCGACTCTCTCTTTTATGATCAGAGTGATTACGGGCAGCTTCACATCACTTTTGTGTGTTTGTGTGTTTATCCAGCAAAGCAAAGCAGGGTCAGTTCCATTAGCTGCGACGCTGACGTCACATTTAATTGAAGCTGCAACCGCACGCATAGATTTGATCTTGAGAAAACAACCATTATCAGACTCTCGTTTAATCCGTATTTATACTTTTGAATAGGTTTCAGGTGTTAGACCGTGGAAGATGTCATGAATCACACGCACGGGCCTCAGAACTGGCAACATCAACATCTTAGAACGAAGGCGTTTAAATATCTCACCAGCGGAACCTAATATAGTTTGTTGTGATCATAGATATATATATAAAGGCTAGATGTCTCGTCCGCGTTGCCGGCCAACGGAGTCGAACGTCCTCACATGGCGGCCATCTTGCCACAGGTGGCTCGCCCACACATAACATTGTGTTGGTAGTGGTACATGTACTTATTAATTAAAATAAAGTAAAATAATTCTTGATGTATATTGTAAAGGGAAATATTGTACCTATATAGAACATTATTCTATTTTTTGAAAATAACATAATTATTCATAAGTATGCAGTGTCATAACTACATATCTGACGTTTATAACAAAACAAACCGTTTAAAAATCGGTTGACAATTTAGCAAGTTATGGTTATTTAAAAAGTACGTACCACTACAACACAATGTTATGGGTGAGCGAGCTGACTGTGGCAAGATGGCCGCCATGTGCGGACGTTCGACTCCGTTGGCCGAGACATCTAGCCTTTATATCTATATCTATGGTTGTGATGACATCAACCCCGCTCTCTACTTTGCTTTACACTCACAATTAGCATTTTTACATCAACATTACCGGCTCACATTATGATTAATATGAAAAAACAACAGTACCCATATGCAAATGCTATTTTTCTCCTCACGCTTCTCTCTAACAAAGCGGCAGCATCAGGCCCTTTCCGCTATAGAACCAACTTGCAGCGGCTTTGCATCATCAGTGCAACACAACTGAGCCACTGTGTCGTGCCATGTTCGCACAAGGTCGGCACAAGTTATGAAACATTATGTAAAAGGAAGGCGAGGAGTTTGATTAAAGGGAGAGCGGCTGATTTATGCAAGAGAAATCCTCCATTTGAGTGAAGAAGAGAAGATATTTTGCAGCATGGGGACGATGCTTCTGCACAAAGACAAGTCTGCATGAGAGTAGAAACCATCAGTGAAGAATCAATTAAGAATCCACTTCTCTTGCTGTTTTCACTAAAGCCTGCAGAGCTTCTTGATGCCGTAATGACCACTCGTCTGTTTCACCAGCACAATGCAGCAGGTGGCGGCCAGAGCTGCAGTGCATCCCTCATTCCAGACACATGTATTCCACAACAGCCTCCAACCGGGGCTTAATACATGCTTTTGGTTTGCTGAGCACATGTCAGGCGGATTCTGCAGAGACCTCGCATCAAAGTCAAAACCTGCATCACTGAGCAGGTCCAGCATTTATAACTAGAACCCCCGAGTGGAAACGCTTTGTGTTTGTATTGCGAAAAGGCACAAAGAACATTAACTTAGGCTGGGGGCGCGTGGTGGGTAAGAGCCAAGCTGAATGTACGGCGTCCGTTAAGAATGATCAATATCAACACAGTTAGTTCCATCAGATGTTATCAGAGGCCATATAGTCCCATTTAGTCTCGTGCTCTGGGAGAACTTTAAGTGGCTGTGGCCAGCTGCGCTTCACTGAATCACACACAAGCCCTCCTGTAATGCACAGACCTCACACACGGAGCAAACCAATGCATTACTCTTTGCACTAGCAGTTAACCTCCCAGTAGCTCTACTCATAACAAACAAAAAAAACACGTGGATAATACACACATTGGATATTTAGCTGATTTACCATGAGTGTGGCTTCGCTTCGCTGGAAGCCCAGAGGAACAAAAACATGGTGTTTGTTGTCATGATTATGCACCGCGGAAATTCAGGTGTTGATATTTAACATTTTTATATCTGAACCACCCACCAATAAATCACAGCAGAAAGTGCATGATTAAATGCGCAGGTTATATGAAAGGAAAAAATAATTGAAATGCACAAAGCAGAAAAAAATCATTTTCTAACTCTTTCTGAATAACGCGCCTCGAGATTTTAACTCGAATGCTTCATCTGAGGAGAACAAAACGAACGTTGCAAGCACCATAATGGATGGAGAGACACTGTGAGGAGTTAGCTGTGGACTCTGTCTGGTTAACTATTTGCCTCCTTGTGTCCTGACACTGAATTCTTACACTGGGCATCGATTCTCATGGGATCACAGCAACATGTGTTCATTTCATCTGTGGTGCCCTATATACGCTCGTGGCGATTCGTTACCTCTGGCGTGGGGACATACTTTTCTGTGCGAGTGCTGTGGTACTGGGGAGATGAATAGGAAAATGTGATTGACTGATATGATGACCAGAGACTGTAGTAAGGACGATAAGTAAATATATCCCCATCTTGCACAGATGGCATCTTTCGGAGCCAGAGTGTTTGCGACTGTGATCAGGGGATGAAGTTGCAGTATCGAACTCCCACAGATACACACGCTCGACCAATCCTGAGTCAATCTCACCTGTCAATCACATTTTATCATGTTTATCTAGCATCAAATAACAATTTAAAACCAAACTTGCTGGATAAAAGAAGCACTTGAAAATACGTGATAACATCAGAGATATTGACAGATGTGTTTGGCCTATATCTCCTCCACGAACACGGAGGAGGTCGATACTGCAGCCAGCCACCAGGGGGCAATCAAGGAGCTTTGGCTTCACTTTAGTGGAGCCGTCATGTCTTCATCACCAATTACAGAAATCTACATATTGTGTCTTCAAGTGATTTTTCTACCACCCTCGGGGGTTTTGGCAGATCACTTAAGGAATGGCTTGGTTCACAACATACCCTGAATTAAAGTGATGTAATCCCTGGTTATCTACACAATGAATATGACTGAGCCGTGATGTGTTGAACCCCGAACATCACGGGATCTTTGAGTTATTGTACATTAATTCTACTTAGTGTATAAGAGGGGCAGAGCGCTGATGTGGAAGTAGGTCTTAAACTCACATTTGCATATTTATTGTGGGCTCCTTATTAGCATTGGCAAAAATGAGCATCCAGCATGAGGGTGTGTGTGTGTGTGTGTTTGTGTGTGTGTGTGTGTGTGTGAGGGGGGGGGGGGGGGGGGGGGCTTAGTAACGGAAGAGAGCTAGGCAAATGTTTCATAACAAACTGAATTGATTCCCAAGTTCACAACTGTGATCTCATCCAATGATTCAAGATTGTGCAGTCATCTCGACTTGTCTCATGTTGGAAAACATCCAACCATCTAATATGCCGTTAGCCCCGTGGCTCGGAGGAGAACATGACGTCAATGGAGGCAGAGATTCCTTTAAAACTTTCACTTTGCTCTGCTCAGAAGGCGGGAGCGGCGGGGATGAGGGGGGGGCTGTCATGACGCCACTGATCTGACACCAGATCTCTCCCCGGCACCAGGATCAGGGAGTGTGAACAAACTTTTTTATCCAGTTCTTACTCGTATGCAGTAACGTGGACGGCTGATCTCTGGGTTTACCTCCGTGCACAGTCTCTCTGACTGGAGGATGACGAGAGGAGGAGATCACGTACAATGTGGCATGAATAACCGTAATGGCACAGCAGCACCTCCACAGCTATTTGCAGCTTACTTCTCATTGTTTTTTGGGCTGTGACAGTCCATATGGTTGAAGCTCTGAAAAATAAAACTGCGGGAAGCCATTTTTGTCAGCAAACACAAGTCGCCTGTACATTACCTGCCCAGCGGGAATCAGCTGCGATCCGAAGGTTCACAAAAGGCCGTTGAAGACAGTTGAACATTTCACATTCAAAATGAAAGACAAGTGAACAATGAAGAAAGACTCTCTCATGCCAGGGAATGGAAGGAATCCGTTTGAAAGGTTTGACAAGCACAACTTATTTCAACTTCATTGACTTGCTGTTCTGACTCTGTTGTGGTCAGAAAGCCTTTATTTTCCAAGGACTCTTATTTGAGGGGAATGACGATGTTTGATTCTGACTCTCTGCCTCAGCTTCTCTCGGGCAAACGAAACAACCTTTCAATAGAAGCACGCGCACAAACCTGTAATCATTTTTTTCTCGGCAGAGGAGAAATCGCCAGATAGGGCAACTAGGTTAGGGCCTCCAGTCTGTTCTGACTCCTATGGTATGCAGTCATTCGGCCGTCACTAATTAAAGTCCAGAGGGTCGCTGCTATGAGTCTTCAGGGTTTCTTGATGCTCGTGTGGAGCAGACGGCACATTGCAAATTGTTGAGCCGGCCACTGTAATTTTGACAGGAAACACACACTGACTCTCTCTCGCTTATCTTTTACTAAATCATAGTCTCGCTATCAAATAAAAGTATACACAGTGTGTCGTGCAAGTACTGAAGATTAAACGTTTTTTTTAGTACTAACATGTGGCTCATTTCTCTTTTTGTCAAACACAAAGTCCAGTCAGCTTTAAAGATGAAAGTGTTTAAATGTGTCTCCCATGTGCCCTTGTGATAAAAACACATGGTGAGTTGCACGGCTGTGTATGGCAGTAGACAAATGCCAGATTCAGGCAGCCAGGGTTTGTGATGTCACAAACCTAAGCAACCAATCCTGTCAACTTGTGGGTGGGGCTCAGTAGCTTGAAACGAATGAATATGTAATTTTAACAGAAGAGCAAAGTTGTGGGGGTGCAACAAGCTACTGGAGTGGGACTTTAATTAAATACACGATTTCCTGAGTGGTGTTGCAGACTGTTTATTTCCTGAAAGACTCGTGGTCATGTGTCATTCATGATGCAATTTTTTAGCTTGGAAATCTAGACCCTTTGAGTACATGTAGGTTTAATTAAAGGTTACAAGTTAGGCATGTTTCCATTGATATTTCACATGAATCTGCAATGTACATACAATCACATGTTCATAGGCCTGCTTAGATATGCAAATCAGTCGTTAAAGACATTCAAATAGCTCATGTTTGTATTCAAACATGAGCTCAGGTATTTTAGTTTGTTTGTCACATTATTGGATTGCATTGAAGTCAGGGGTCTATTAACTGGAGCTACCTGCATTTAAGCTGTTGGCCAGTCGGGGTTTGAGTGACTGAAGGTTCCCGGCGGGGCAACAAAGAATAAAAAATACAAAGAAAAGAAAAATTGCGGAAGAACAAAAGAGTCAGTTTCTTTTCAAGGATGATCAAAGAAGGATCCTGCGAATGCCTTCTTCTCCACGCCTGTCATTAAAGTGCACCTCATACCAAAGAGGGCACATCCAACTATCTGCATGAAAGGTCGAGGAGCGGAGGAGAGGAGGAGAAAAAGCTATTTTGTACGACTGATTCCACTATTAAAACTTTTGTCCGACCAAATCGAAGATCACATTTGTTCCCCGATGTTCATCCTGAGTGTGGTTCAGCTGCATCTCGGCTCCCTGGGTTAATCATCTGGGAGATTATGGATCTCAGGGGGTTTGCTGAACTATTATTAGATTTAGACAAAGTAAATATGAATTTTTGCAGAGCACCTAGAGCGAAGGAGCAGAAAACACGTGCGGAGGGGTTGCAACTGCTATGGAGAGGAAGGATATCGGTTCTAATATAAGACAATATTTTGTTCAAGACATGTGACTGATGAACACACATCGTGATTTGCTGAAATACTTGCAGGAGAGGCGAAATGCATCGTGGGAAGTTGTTTGTTTGTTAGTTTAAAGTTTAAAGTAGTTGTTTAGATAATGGTTGACGATCTAAGAGAGTTTCATTGATAAAAGCACCAATTAAGAATAATGAAGAAGAATTAGACCGAGACGATGTTCGCGCTGACCGAGGCTCAGGCGGCAGAGAGAGGAGGAGGAGGAGGAGGAGGAGGAGGAGGAGGAGAGAGGAGGAGGAGAAGCGTCTGGGCAAGTTTGCCGGCTTTATTGGTTTTTAAACACAAAGTTCAGGGGAAAGGAAATGATTTTGTAATGAAAATCTTTCTATCTTCTTCAGACGCTGAGAAATGAAAGTTTTTTTAAATGTTGGCAATTCTGTCAGCTCTTCAGAAAACCCTCATGTTTAAGAGGTCATTTTCAACCAATACTTAGTTCTCTTTTATATTTGTGTTAAGTTATTTGAAAAAGTTATTTGCAGCCTTGTTGTGTTGCTAAGCTCGTGCATATTTTAGAATCTGACCGCATCTTTCAGAGTTAACTAGCCCGAAAAAAACGTCTGGTTAACTTTAAACCTGCAGGACTTCCTGAAGGCGGCTGCAAAACGCTCCCGCTGCCCACAGAGGAAAAACCAATTTGTTACAAGTGAGGTTCTGTGCTTCTCCTCCCGACGTCATTACTGAAGAAATTAACCAGGGAGAAAATCTGTCAAACGGCCAAGACTTACAGCTGTCACAGACGATGAACTCTAAAAGACCAAAGTCTGAGAGACGCCGACTGTCAGAGGGAAATAATTATGTGGCAGGAAGGAGAGTGGTTGGAGTCAGCTGACCGGTGGGAGCGTGAGAGGTTTATGTAGTGTGCGCTGTCGGGTGGCCACGGGAGGACGGGGGAAAGGGAAGTTCAAATCCCCTCATTTTGTGGAATGCAAAGTGCCATCACTCATTAAAATGTGAGGGGGGTTATTTCGGGACACACTTGATGAAGGGAGCACTATGGATGCACTGGATCTCCAGGAGAGACTCACTGGATCTCTGGATCACTGGTGCACTTTAGTTACACTTGCACAACGATTCCCCCCCCCCACGTTTCAAAACAAAGAACAAAACAGAAAGCATGCATGAATGAATATGACCCCAAGGTTAGCGATTAGAGGGGAAGGGCAAAGAGAGCTGAGAAAGTAACCCAACGCCTCACACACTGACACACACACTGACACACAAACACACACAACAACCATCAAGCTCACCTGCAGTGCCTGTGAACCCCGGCCACGGTTTCAATGATGGAGCATTCTCCCTCATTCAGACAGAAGGCCAGGTCCTTATCTTCCACACAGGGCTTGAAGACCTCCGAACGTGGACTGGGGAGCGTGGGGGCCACTGCTGGAGACAGAGGGGGAGACAGGTTCAGTTAAAGTTGAGCAGATACACATTTAAACAGGAAGACAAATTCTTTCAACTTTGCTTCTAAAAATTGTTAGCAAATTCACACATGGGCATTTCTCATTCCTTTTATCTCTTTGATGTGCCACTGGTTGTAGTTTCTTCTACACTGAAAATGTATCTGCTCTCCACAGACTCAAAGAGAAGATTCATTCCTTGTTGATTTCTGAAACTCGTGAGCTACAGGAGAGAAAGGGCATCGGCACAACTGCCTTCATTATGGACGGAGAAAAAATACCTAAAGACTTTTAAACCTGATGCAAAAGAGAAATCATGATTTAAAGCAAATCCAGTGTCATCAACGCTATCAACAGTCGTTCTATTCAGTATAAAACATCTGCATTCTTTGTGCTTATCCAGCTGTTTGAGTCGTGTGAGGTCGTTTAACCTCACTCCTTCACTGAGTTTCCCCATCTGGTCGCTTCGGCAAACACGGAAATAAATAATCGAGTTAAAGGCAGAGCATTACATCACACAGAGGCAGTGCACAGCGAGAGAGCCGGGCCCCGGTGATGCAGCCTCTAATTCTCTTCTTCCAGTCTGACCCTGAGCTGCTCTCGCATCACGAGCGCGGCTGCCGTGCACGAGCACTGCAATGCAGGGTTCTCCACCCTGTGAAATATGCACAGCTGTCAGGCATGTGGCCACAGCGACGCCCAGCCGCTGTGCCTGCTAGCATGTGCAGCCAGTGCACACACACACACACACACACACACACAGACACACACCCACAAACACACATACAGTGATTATCACTCAGGAGCGCTTTCACTCCATGATGTAATCAAGCATTGAAAAGTGGATTGACTGGTATTACGCTCAATACCTTGCCAATACAATGGGATTACACATCTGATTCTGCCTTCATCCATTTATAACACACACGGCGACACACGTGTTCGCACACAACATATTCTTCCGCCCGTCATTCCAGGTCTTTCTCTGTCATCCCTTTTGTGTTAGTTGGTCATATCTTTGTCGCCCAAGCTGCTTTATGTGACGGCCACTGGCCTTTTGTCAGCTGAGGCTCTAGCGACCGATCGCGTGCGGGAGAATAAAAACTTGGTAATCCCTCTTTTCTTCTATTTTTTTTGTGGCCCAGCACCGACTTCCATCTGTGTTTTGTTTATGGCCATTGATCGATAGATCTGGGGCGCTTGACGTTAGGCCCCGGAGATGATGAGAGATCAGAGGGAACACAAACGGAGATATGTGGTGCTCCTGGGGCCCGACCGGAACTTTGGAGGATATCGCTCAAGACACTTAACTGCAGCAGCTCACACCACATGTGCAGATGCACGTGGGTTCTATGTGCGAGGACGTGCTCAACAGGATATACATGCACCCTCTGTATCTGTTGCACGTCTTGCTTTGCGAATGCTAATTTGTGGATCACTTCTCATTCATCAGCCCCTAGAGTTTGATGCATATGAAAGTAGGCCCTGAACCTGAGCTGACTCCTTCACTCTCGAGGCTTTAAAACACATCGCATCACATCGTGTAACATGAATTCCACAGATTCCCCGTGTGCGTCGGTCGAAAGGTCATCTATTTCAAGAAGAGACTTTAATAATAGAAAATAGAACACAATTCTCCCCTGTGTTTTGCACGTCTGCGGCAATAATTGTCGCGGCGTTAAAAGTCCCTCGCAGCTTTTATTCGGACAGCGGCGGTGACCACACGTGAAAATCGACACGTTTGATATACGAAGACGACGTCCGCTATTTCAGATCAGAGGTTCGGGTTTAAGAGGCAGAGCTGTTCTGACAGAAGCCCAAATTGATTTTGTACTGTAAGCCTCACCATTGATATATTTACATCAGAGAAGCCAAGGTCAGGCGGACACCAAATACCCTTTTAGTACCTGCATCAAGAAATCCTATCTGTGCTCGGAAGATTCAAAAACTTTATTTTTCCAAACTTGTCATCTTCACCCAAAAGGAACCGGAGGAGGAAGCTCTCTCTCTCTCTCTCTCTCTCTCTCTCTCTCTCTCTCTCTCTCTCTCTCTCTCTCTCTCTCTCTCTCTCTCTCTCTCTCTCTCTCTCTCTCTCTCGTACGTTTCAAGCGTCGCCGTCATTCCATTTGTCACATGTTGGTGACAGGGCACAGGGGTGGAACGTGAAAACTACACAAGGTCGTCTCCGCAGCAATGACACAGCACTTTGGGGAACCGATGATGATGTATGATGTCCCCCATATATATTTTTCATGAGGGGCAAAACTCCAAGGGACATGAGGGCAGCACCTTTTGTATATGGCTTCTTTTTCTCCGACAGCGGATGTGCCAGTTTCGTACCCAGAGAGACAAGAGTGTCTTAAATTAAACATAGCACAGTATAGTCTGTGCAAAGGATTTCTAGCATGGGTTGGTCTCAGAGGCGGATCTGGGATTTTTCTAAATCAGGGGCCGTGAAGGGGCCACAACTTACACAGAGGGGCCGATTAAAGGTCCAACATCCGTCCACAACTCCTGATTCAGTAAGGTGCACATTGAAGTCATTGACAGAAATGAAAATTGTATCTTGTGTTCTTCAAAAAGTGTAGACAATTTAAATTCTTAACAAAATGTCACATTTAATTTTAGTATTGTTCGTAAGTGACTAGTTTATTTAAAAAGACAAGTGACAAGACAGAGGCACTTCAGGGGCCAATCAGATTCCACCCCTGGATCCATCCCTGGAGTATCTTCCCTATGTAACCAGTGACCAATACCAGTGCCTAAATTATTCACTTCATGCTTTTTCTGCACTAATTACAACTCAAACAAATCTGCAATATAGAATGAAGACTTCTCCGAGATTCACCTCCCTGAGTTGGCCACATCAAGGAACAAGTCATCTTCACATACAGTCTGTTTGGCCTCCAGCAGAACAGGCTGTCAGTTTCTCACGGCTCCTCTTTTCATCACTGTGACAGGCAAGAAACAGTAAAAAATCTGCAGCGTAGCGAGGACAATTTTTTCTGAACGAGCATCTGTCAAACGGGATCCTGGTAAAGTCTTACGTTCTTTAAATATTCCCTCTACAAGGAAAAAAACAAAAACACTAGGGAGTTAAGAACGCAATTAATCAGCTTCTTGAGTGCGAGAAAGCAGAATGGGGATAATGTGGGTATTTCTATTTTTGTATGTTTCCAGTGTTGACATGTGTTGAATATCAAGGGATTGACCCCTGGGGGTATCAACCTAAACCCTGTAACACATCCACGCAGTCAAACCAATTAATTATTGCATGTTTCTATATTAAATTAGTAATGAAATCAGACTATTTAAAAAAAAATGAATCTCCATCTTCATTATTGAGGTAATAGCTAATAAATGATGTGTCCCTTGGTTTGGATTAGTATTGAGATGTAGTGTCACGACTAATTATGACAAACACAACATGCAAGTTGCCACTAGGCACATTTTTCAGCACTTCTAATGAAGCCTCTTTTTTCTTATGATCCCTCAAAATAAAACGCTCCTCATGCAAGCCTCCAGCTAACTCCATGAAACACAGCTACCGTTTGGCTGCTGTGGGGAAAAAAAAACTAAACACACAGCATTGTGGAAAATGTGCTAATAAATGGCAGCTGCATCGGGAGCGTGATTCATCCTGGACTCTTTGAAATCATTTTCACGTCTCTCACTCTCCCCGCTGCACAAAGGCAATCCAGATTGCCAATTCCCTGGGTAGCTTTCAAGGAATCCACTGGCTGGGGATCACAGATTCACATGATGCTTGAGAGATCAGAGTTATCTGAGAGGAATACTGAGCCGAGCACTTTCCTCTCAGTCGTTACTGTTGGATCGCCCTTTGTGCAAAATCTTCAAAAAGTCTTTCAGCGTAAAGTAAATGTAGGATTTTTTCTCATTCTGATGGGGGCGGGGGGGAGGGGGGGCTTCATTATCTGTTGTCGTAGCGTGAAGGTTACAATAAGTAAACAGCTGAAGCAAAACTCCCATGAGCTGCAGCAGGCGAATGAAAAATAAAGGTGAATGTAAATACTGCATTCGCTCGCATTACGAATGGCATTGAAAACAACACAAGGGAAATATTATGTATTTTTTTTTATTTCAATAAAAAGTGACAGCGCCTGATGCTCTTATCTGTGGATGTGCAGACGTGGAGCTAATCAAAGTGCAGGAGAAAACATGGGTAAGTGTGTTTACCTGAACTTTGATCCTGAAGCAAACTCAGCTCCGTGAAGCGAGGATCATGTTTAATGGAAACAGTCGTCTCCACAAAGCAAACCTGCCCTTTGATGATCTTCAGTGCAAATCACTGGTGAATGTTCCATCTGTGAAGCTCTGTGACTGCTACAGAAGATGGCTCTGGTTCGCCCGTCCTGCTTTTCACATGTTTAGCTTCGATTGCACGATTACCTCCGACTGTTAATTAAAGTGCAAACTGGAAGCAGTGGTGATGTTTCCCCTTTTTATCTCTAATGACTCGAATCCTGCATTCACATGTCCATGAGGTCGGGAGAGAATCATCTCCGTGCACTCGTCTCCGTGTTCCTCACAGACGTTTCTATATGCATGCAGGTAGACGCATTCAGACCCACTCTAGACACGGCCTCCTCACTGCAGACAACACGAGAGACAATTCCATTTACAACTCGCATTTTCTTCCTTCTAATGTGCTCATTAGTGTTCTAGTGCTCAGCCCTATCCCCCAGGAGACAGTGGTCGGGAGAGAACCGCCTGTGTTTACTGCAGCACACATCAAAGAGAGCACTACTACGCAAAGGGAGAGTCCTGAGAGAGCCCGCTGATTGCTTACCCATCATGCACCGCTGCCTTCTGGACAGAACCATATTCGGATAAAAAATATAAAGTCTAGTGGATATGGATGAAAAAATTGGCCTTTGACAAAACAAAAATCCCAGATATAGTTTAACTGGACTTTTAAAAGTGCTAAACCGGTGATTCTAATGTGATTGTTTGAACTAAGTGATGCTACATCAGATATTCAAGGACTAAGTTCTGAGCATTCTCATCATCTCTGAGATTCGACCTCATAAAATGTGAAAACCAAATCCGCTAAGCTAACAGTTGTGCTTGTGCTGCTCCACTGATCCTCTGAGCTTCATCACAAAGTTCATTTAATGACTAAACAGAATCTTTCTCACTTAAACTCCACTGCACATTGCATTAGCAGCTGAGGTCAATGAAGTAAGAGCCGACGCAAATCAATGTGTCTAATGTTATGTTATGTCATAGATAGATGTCAATACAGATGTTGGTAAACAATCTTGGGATGTAACAAAGTACATGTACTTCATTGTACATTGTTCATTGCTTCTGTACTGAACCTGAGTACATTTGTTTGGGTACTTTTCGCTTATACTTCGGTACATATATCAGCAAAAACCTTTACTTCCTACTAAGCAAAATACCATTACATTAGGGTGCAGGCTCCACTCGGCAAGTTACTTTTACTCTTGAACTTAAACTACAAGTACTTTTACTGAAGTAGAATAGTTAATGTGGTACATCTAACTTTACTTTAGTACATTTTGTACCTTTTATTTGTACCTTCAAGTTAAATGTTTGAGAACTTCCTGTATATGTTCTATACTGCACAAACAAGCTGTGTCTGGTAGACAGGTGGATGTTTAACACGACTTTGGGGATTTTCTGTAGAACAAATCTGGTTCTTATCACGTTTCTCTACGTAAATAAACAGCTGTCAAAGTCAATTCCACTGTTTGATCTCAGGCACCGCGAGACACTAAGCTAGCATTTTAGGTTGAGGATTAACAAACATGAAAGTAATTTAATCCAACTACGGCAGAACACGTGATAAGAGATGCTATATGCTGCGTATACGCCTCGTTACATAAGCTGTAAACAGCACACATGAATATTTAAAATACATTGAGCTGGTAAACGTGAATAAAGGCAGATAAGGCTGTGGGTCAATAGGTATAAGCCTTATGGTTCACAAGACACACATGTCACAGCCTTGGTCTGTTTGTCAAATATCACACACACACACACACACACACACACACACACACACACACACACACGTATGCCTTGCATGTTCATCAAGACGACAAGCCCCGGGGACCTTCTGTCCCTGACCTGAGACAAACAAACAGTCGTTGACCTGCAGGACATTTGGTTAAAGAGCACGCAGCCTTGGTTTACCATGACATGCCGGTGATGGGACATTTGTCACAGTGACTCCGGGCGTCCTTCACTCCTGTCCCGGTGGCGTTGGCTGCAGAGCCCTCAAGCTGACACGCCCCACGCTAATCGTTGAACTGTTTAGCATTTGTTCAAACAAACACGTCAATAGTGGAACAGTTTTGCCGTCTATGGATAATCAGCTGCAAAGGTTTTTGTGACACCTTCGAGGCAAGTCATTATCTAACAGTATCGGCTTCTGGATAGGTTCACTGTGGCGGGCCCAAAGCAGCAGGTTAATAAAGTAGACCCCCAGAAGACATCAAGCATGCATTAAACCTTAAGGGAACTAATGAAAAGTTTTAATTATCTACATTATCTCCTGACCCGGTGTCAGCTGAATCTTGATTAGAGTTTGGGTGATCGGCGTTCGCACAACAAGAAGAAGTCCCTGCAGCTCTGGACTCCCCCCCCCCGATCATAAAGTGACCAGGAAATGTCTCCCCCCCAAAAAAACCCACGCAAGCACAGTGCAAGAGGTTTTTTGTTGTCCTATGTGCACTGTACCCCTGCTGGAGGTGAGCTGTGTCTGCTCTGTCAAACATAACCTGCATCACCTGCATAGGAGAAACCGTGCAAACATCGGGGGAGACGCGGCTGACAGGAGAGGGAGTGTGTAATTTAGAAGCACACAGACATTTTCTGCAGAAGGAGAGGAGAAATATGTTTTTGTTGTTTCCTCAGCAGAGCTCTGAGGAAACTGGAGCCACGTTACTTTATGACCCTTTTGTACAAATGTGACAGAGCTCTTAACAGATCACAGAGCACAGACGTAAAGATGGACGACACGCATCTACTTCTACACACCATCCAGACAGGAAGCCCAAATACCACAGGATACAAATGCTGCCATCTTGCACCGACGATGTCATACACGATGTGGAGGAGGGGTTTATGACAAAAGTACCTTTAAGAAGATAATAGGAACACAGAGGGGTGCATGAATACTAAGATGAGTATTGTCAGGTTCTTATCAGCCCCCTGATGGGTTTTTTTTATGTCGTCTTCAGGGGTTTGGAAGATAATTTGCCACCTCGGCTGCACATTAGTCCGACTGCGGCGCTGATGAAGCCACAATGCCCTCCGACTTCAAATGGGCTGGAGCGACTCCCTTTCTCTCCACCTGCACATCCTCCTGTGGATGTTTTTCTTTCCAGGCGATCAAGGTCAACACGTAATCCGTCTGAGGTGATAGACTCCCCTGTTTAAGACCAGCATCACTAATGAGCTCTGTAAGAATGCGCCAACGCAGAGCTGTGTTATTAGATGCAATTTCTCCCGCGCTAATTTGTCTTCGCAAGCCATTTGCAGTAATATGGAACCAGACGGATAATTTATCCTGATTCATTGATTGTAATTTGGGGGATAATTATCATAATATACCACCAGGAGGGAGAGAACCACGTTACTGCTCACGGCCTCGGGAATCAAGCAAAACGGCTGCTGCCAGTCTGGTTTGTCTTCTTTGCCGTATTTCTTTTTATTTGTGGACAGATCTGAGCGTTAATAGCGAGTCCACATGATCTTTACAGCGATATGCGCCTCACATTAGCGTCGCATTAGCTAAAGCACTGTGAAGTACAGCAGACCCCAGCGCAGCCGTAAACATGCGTCCGTTTGCTCCGGGGGGGAAACTCATAAAAGCTGTTCAGACCGGGATGAGTGCCTCTACCTCATAATCAACAGTGGCCGATGTACTTTAACGCCATTATCTCCATTACTTACAGAGCAAATTACGGTGAATAACCAGCAACTGGAGAAATAAATTTGAATCTTTCAAATGCATATTTAATGAGTGGGGGCTGCTTTAGTGCTTTGTTGATTTTTCGCCACAGCGATGGCCTTAGATTTGGATTTGGAGTGCAGGAGAGGACGCGCACAGGGAAATGAGACACAAATTAATTAACGCTTCCTGTTATTGTTATTTTTTGCTGAATAATACTGTAAGTACCTGTTGTTTTGCTGGAGGAAAGGCTGAATACACCATGAAATAGGAGAACGAACACGCAGTGCCAACACATATGTGTGCAGGGAGGCATGGAAGCAGTGACGAGCAGCCATTGACTCATGGACTTACAAATCAAATGCAGTGTATAGAGGTTTTTTTTATATATTTTATAAGGACACACAATATCCACAATATCCATTAGGAGGCTGCAGCCCGAAACATCCAATCTCCTCCTGATGAAAAGCATCTCTTACAAATTCCTAATCAACTACATCACCTATTAAATAACAGCAGCGTAATTAGTTTTCGTTATTTGCAAACACTCATCTGCAGATATGATGATTTACGGTTTGCAGATATGATCTCAATCCGTCCTCGGCGTGTGTATTTCCGTGCACAACATGCCTCCGTTTAATATGGTTTTCACTTCTATGAAAGGTCTTTTGTTCTTTGTCGCAATTTATTAACAAACCATTCATCAAACGTGACATATTTGGCTTTGTGTGCTTCTCACTGTTACCACAGGGCCGATACCACACTTGGACTCATCTTGGCAGTGCCCGTCTCCATCTGCCCTTTTCTTTCTCTCTTCTCCTTTTCTGCATTTAAGACTATATTTAAAAGGATGGCGTGAAACTTTAATCATGGGGGTCTAGAGGATTATTCTTTGCCAGGGGAGTCTGGACGAGAGACTGAGAGGTGCAGTTGAATGAGTAGCTAATTGTGTCCTCATCTACTTACTGTAATATCATAGCCCATGTGAACAGGTTGCTAGAAGCTGAACAACGCAGGTTTTTTTCTAAGCTGATGAGGAGAGGAGTGCATCACAGCTCATCAGTATCAGAATCATTGTGTTGTCAGTGATATGATTGTTGTGTTGAAACTGCCTCTTTGTGAAAACCCAGCGTTTTTTGGTTATTTTCTCTCCATGAGCATTCGCCTTGTGTCCTCTTTACGCCTGCCAGAAAAATATTTGAATTGGAAATGACTCAAACTACTGCTTCATGCAGCGCTCATCTCGAGATGCGGTCTGTGCACGAGCACACAGATCAAATAATCGTGAAAAGGGAGAAAGAGAAAGCAGGAAAGGAAAAGTTGGAACGAGTGATTTGTCTCGACCACAGTGTGAAAACCAATTAAACACCGAGAATTCTCTTTGGTCACATGGTTACCTCTGTGTTTTTCCCCTCGTCTCTCTGGGTCTATCTTTTACATTCGTCTAAAAGAATGCAGACGATTATTCACAACCCAGAGAACAGCAGCAGAGGAGCTGCAACATGTGAGCCCTCGACAAGAGAGACGAAACAAAACACCATCGGATGCGTTCGGTATTTCACTGTTCGGGGTCTCTCCTCTCTTCTGCCTCGACGCCACATTCAGCTTTTCTCCCTGCCGCCCTCCATCTTCCTCGCGGGCGACTCCGAGGCGTGAAGAGGAGAGGAGCAGGGAGGACTCGGCTGCGTGGACCAGAGAGGAGCTTCCTGTCAGCGCGGTCGATTAAAATTCCTGGGACCGAGAATGCAGGGTGTGATGTACGACGAGCAGGTGGTGTGGGTTTAATATGCATGAGCGGACGGCTCCTGCATCTGCAGATTGGCAGTCACTGAGCTCGCCTGTCCGCTCTCCTGGCAGCTCTCTTGGCATATGGAGCCACTGAGGGCATACATGAGCAAGGCAGTGGGGGCTGGTCTCAGCACCCACCAATAGCAGTTCCCCCTTTTTCTGTGACTCCCGGGACCAGAGAGACAGAAACCGGCTCCTTGTGGCGGCTCCGGGCCGAGATGAGGGAGGAGGGGAGCTGGATTTTTTTTTTGTGCCGTATATTTTATTGATTTTCATACAAACAGAAGGGAACATCAAAAGGGAGAGGGATTAACGGAGCTGGTGTAAAAAATTGACTGGGGTGGGGTTTGGGACTTGTGCTTACTGGAGGGAAGATGTGATTAGCCCCGGCACCGTCTCATCTGGTGATTCTGTTGATATGAAAAAAAAGCAACAGCAGTCCGATGGGCGGGGGGGGGTTGTCAGCTGAGCTCGTGCTGTCGTACATTGTGTTTTAGACACACACACAGACGGTGCCTTGAAAATGTGCATCTGTGCTCAGGCCTGTTTGCTGCCTCTGCCAGGGAGGTTATGTTTTCAACCCCTGTCTGTTTGTTTGTTTGTTTGTTTGTTTGCAAGATTACACACAAAAAAAAAAACTGATTGCCACGAAACCCAGTGGAAGGAAGCTAGAAATAAACCATTCAATGTTGGCAGGGGGGGGGGGGGTCCTGATCCAAGGGGCAGATCCAGGATTTTCTTCTTTCCCCACTTTCTTAAACATTTAAATGATTGAGAAGATTTTATTTTTCCATATTTTAACCTTTTTTCCACAGGGAATAACTCTCGGATCATGATTAGAACAATCAGACATATCTAGGAGAGTGATTTCCATGAGTGTGTGCAATCGGGTGCAGCTTGATTGTAGGATTGTGCGACTGAAGTCACTTTATCTACCAAGTGTCATTCTTTGTATCTTGTTGAGCCTGCAGCTGGAGGGGAAGCACAGCAGGGGGTTGTGTGTCTGTCACTCCACCGTTACACTGTCATTTTGATGTCATGTTTGTGTCGTCTCCCGCCCGTCTCGAGGTCAACAGGTCACCTGACACACTGGTGGAGCCACACTCCTGCAGCCCCCCCCCCCCTCCAGCCTCCGACACAAACCTCCTTTCATTCCAACTGCTGCCTTTGTGCTGCAGGGTTCTTTTTCCATACCCACTCTTCAACCAGCAGCTACTTTCTAATGGTGCAGATAAGGTAAATAAGTTACATTGCAATTACAGCAATAATACCGGGGCCGATCGATACCTACTTGCTTCTCTCATTAGCGCTGGAGCCAGGATCGGCTGGGGCGAGATCGAAGGGGCTCAGGGGCACTTTTCTAAAGGATCACTGCAAAAGCTGTGCACCCGGAGAATTGAACGTATTTTAAAGGATTAAGACATTTATATTACAGGTTATATGTTCTATATTTTCACAAAGTAAGAGAACTGGTTATAGTTATACAATAGAGTGTATAGAGTTATACAATCTAAATGGTTTAACTCACATATTAATTCAATATTTGACTGGCTAAGAGTGAATGTTTGCTTTGTCATATGTTTTTTTGCCTTTCTCCAGGTTAGACATTTTACTGAAGAACTGTGACGTATTATATCTTTAAGTTAAAGTGAAGGGAGGCGTCAACAAAACAATTCAAATGTTAATAAACCAACTTAAATCCACATTAACATCCGCCCTCCGAGCGCCAGTGAAGTGGAACAATCTATAGAAGGTGCACTCTGTTTGGCTGAAGGTTAATAATAGAGTCCACACCTGCATTCAGTCATTTAGAGACAAATCCGTAAACACAATGAATGGACTAATTGGATTACATTAATGATAACTAGCTCGGAAGAACTCACCAGGGGACGACAGTTAATCCCAATTATAAATCCCACTAACTGTGCATCTGGTGGAAGAGGCGGAGCCCCGATGATTTCCCTCATCACCCCACTCGGCTCGATACAGCCAGCCGTATATCTTTGGGGGTTGCTCCCTGTCTCCACCCGCCCACAATGATACAGCAAACGCGCCCTGGCTTTATCACCCCAAAGCTCGACAAAAAATAAACTGGGATAGAAACACGCAGCCACACACACACTCGCGTTGGGAGTGGCGGCAACAGGATTACACGCCTTTCAGACTGCTCACTCTCCGCAGCTCAGATCCAATAATGGTGTCGTGCAGAAACAAGGAAGAGGTTGCCGGTCGGCCTCCCTCTGACATCTCGGCGATAACGTGGCGCTTTTAAATGGATTTAGTGAAAAAAGAGGGGGGGGGGGGGGGGTGGAGTTTGTGAGGAGTATTAAGTTAATGTTGCAGGTTTCATAAGCACAGATGCACCTGCAGGCTTTTACCTCGAAGCAGCCAAAACACAAACTGTGGTGCATGTCCAATTGTGCACGAATGCCAGAGTGGCACCGGGACCAGCCGTGTTGGCCCCTGACGCTCAATCAGGGAAATTCTCCCTTTCGGCCTTAAGGGACTGTCCGCTGTCTAATTCGAGCCAAATCATGGTCTGTTTAACAACTCACCACCTGTTGTGTTTGTGTGCACGAGTTTGTGAGAAAACACCGAAGCCGTCTGTGTGCGTTTGTGTTCGGAGCTGAGCCGGGGGAAGAGTGTGGTGAGTGTGCAGGAGTGACCTCGTTCTCAGAGAGGAAGCACACACACACACACACACACACACACACACACACACACACACACACACACACAACTACAAACAAGCCTATTTTAGTGTGTTTTTCATGCACTTTTTTTTTAAAGTTTTCCGTAATTAAACCAAACGCACACATCGAGCAGCGCAGGAAAATGTCAGTTTTAATTGCAAGCTTCAAAACGGCCAGTATGATCAATGGGGCCCTGCACGAGTGTGTGACGTGATTAATGGCGATGATTTCTCGTGTCACGCTGGAGCCGTTAAAATCCCCTGAAAACATATTCCCCCCCCCTAAAAAAAGAATATTCTTCTCCATCCTCCTCTCTGGCCTCCATCAAAGGACGTACGAAAACATTAAAAACCTGACGGACACAATGTTGTGCGTTGAATGATGGTTGTGCGTTCAGAGAGTGGTTCTCTCCGGTGCCTGGCGTTCCCTCACAGACGTATTCATCAAAGAAGTTTCGCTCAGAGCCATTTGGGGATGAACACAACACAGTCCCCTCGCTGCTCCACACAACAACACCGCCGCTTCTTCATATGTCACACTCAGTGAACTGCCGGGGGCAAAAATATATTTTTACCGACTGGATGTTTGTTTCCAAATTACTGCAAAGGACCTCTTGAGGAAACAAAAGGTAGAGAATTCCGTCTGCATGGAAGAAGTGGGAAAAATGCATTGTTAAAGTATGTCCCTGCTTTATCTCTATATTTGTTTGTTTCCATTGAATTTGGCCCATTAGGGACAGAAGATACTGCACATTGCACTGAGATAAGCACTTAAAACGCTCGAGCCGAAGCTCAAGATCAGGTTCTGTTGAATGGTAAACAAACGGCTCCATTGGAGAGCGGCTCCAGATGCAGCAAGTGACGGCTGTTTGCAGCAACAGTTTCTCCAGACGTCTAAACTACGGTCACACAAGAGAGAAGAGCCTCTTTAGCAAAGTGAGAGAAACCAGTACAGCAACATGACACGACGTAATTCGATTTTCATAATGGGATTCAGGCATTTATACTGGCACAAGTAAAGATGTGAGGATTTTGATAAAAGCATTTTGACATTAGAGTCAATCGGCTTCAGTAATGTGAGCACAGCAGCGCTAATTCCAGCCCGAACCCTCATCCTAATAGTAATGTCACATAACTTATGTAACAGCCACACCAGCCATTACACTGCAATGGCCATGTCTGCGCATACTCTACTGTAATAAGATGTAATTATGATGAATCAGACTGCCATAAGAATAGAGGAAAGAAAAATACAATGAACAATTTGTAATTCTTAATATTGGAGTTTCAAATAGTCCCAAATCACAATCTCTGAGCCCGGCGGCAAAAGTATGACAACCAATAAGCATCTGGGGGGGGGGGGGAACGGATCATATTTTGGGGCTTCTGCACAGAATCTGGTAAACAGATTATTAATGATTGAATTAGTGAGACCCTAAAGCACATTATCTTTTCATGCAATCATTAGTGATGTGCTCACATTCAGGTAAAAGCTCAGGCTGGAAATAGCAACCTCACCATTGTCACTATTGACAAATCGGGAAGGCGTAGGAAGTCGGAAAATGACAAATTGCGCGGCGCACCTTAATCCGGTTACGGCACAACGGCGGCTCCCATTAACGCCCTCGCTGCAATTTCAAGTGGCAGCTCACTGATCTTCCCTTTGTGCCTCCAGACCAAAAAGCAACAATTGTCACGGGGAGAAAACCCTCCTCATAAATAAGCTGTCGAGTGCGATGCTGATTTTGGTTAATGGTTCATGTGGCCTTATTGACTTGACTGGGTGACTGCTCTCTCTCCGCCGTGACTCCCCCCCCCGACCAGCCCTGCAGTGCTCACTCTTGACAGATGTGTCCCGGTGAAAATTGGGGACATCTGCCAGGACCTCAGCTTGTCATGTTTACTATTTTCATTTTCAGTGGAGGGGGAAAAGGTCAAGTGCCACAACCGTGCACCGTGTTCAGCTCACAGCCACGAGCCTCGCAGGCCTGGGATCAGCGAGCTGCAATCACCTTCGAAAGATGACACAGATGTTTTATTTAACGGATCACTAGCGCTGATCTAATGACAGTGATAGATGTGGGGTGGGGGGGGGGGGGGAAACAGAACCTAAAAAAAACAAGAGGACTGAGGCATCATCCAAACAAACGCAGCAGTTGGGATTCTGCATCTCATTTTAAGACGGCTCCACGAAACAACACAAATCAAACCTCACGCCGTCTCAGTGAAAAACAACAGTGGGTGGAAGTCGATTCCTCGTCCTGCAGCCGACCACATCCTGATCCGTTCATTTCCAGTGGCATCAGAGGACCGGACGTCTGTGGCGAGTGGACATTTAGGGAGCGGGAAGCGGATTAGTGTCCTGCTTCGACGGGACAAATGTCTGCTGATGGACACGCTGCTGGAATCATCCATCCTGTGGGACTGACACTGGGACCACCAGAAGATGATGTGAAGATTGGTTCAGGCTGCTTTTGTCTTTTAGTTGCTTCAACTTGAAGAGATCATTGTTGTTATTATTACTCATGTGATCACTTAACTGGTGCAGATCAGGTCATCAAGGTTCAAATGATGGATATGGAAATAAAAGGTGTAGCCCTCGATAGACTTTGCACAATTCGTAAGCCTCTATAGCACAAGCACCATTAAAAATATATGTGCATCCTCTCGATGCCATCCAATGCTGCCGTCTAGGTCCCCCGTCCACAGCTCAGCATAAGTAAGATAAAGGATCTGGTCGAGGATTTTTTCCAGCGGAGCCACTGACACATGTCACCGCCGAGCATGAGGAAGAGGCGACGCCACACATAAATAACGGACTGGTCAGGCTGACTGGGCTGATAACATGGAAGCGCTGGATGGCAGAGGGCAGAGACGGATGATCTGCCCGGGAGGCTCCGGCCTGTGGGCGTGTACTCGACACTTAGGGTCCGTCAATCACTGGCAGCCGCTGCCCGCTCTCTGCACCCATGTAAGAGGCATGTGGTGTGAAATTCGATGCCACAGGAAGGTGCAATATCCTGGCTTTACTGAGCAATACAAAAAAAGGATGGGTATAAGTCTGAATATGTTTTTGTTTGTTGCAACACAAGAGAATATAAGGTGCTCATTTGTGGAGAGAGCAACCGAGACTCGGACTCGACTCGTGGAGGCCGGATGCTTTCACTGCCCTTATGAACTATTCTAGATATTTTCTTCGTTCGAGTTCTCCCAATTTATCCGTTCTCAAAAGTCTCCTTTCGCAGAAGAATTTTGATTGGACATGTATTTTTCTTCTCTTTTTGATCTTAGTAAAAAATACAGCATTTGCAGAGTTCAAACCCTGTTTGCAAGCTGTTAGGGAAAGGACCATCATTTAGATTCCTAGAGCACATTTAACTAACTCACCGATCTCCCTATATATTATATTACGAGTCCGGCAAGTAAAACTATGACATTTTTATTTATTAGTTCCTGATTTGCTTAAAAATGTGTTTCTGCCCTCCCATATTTAGCAAATCTCTCCCTAATTAATATCATCTTCTGTGCACACAAGATTTTCTGATTTGTATTGTTTATGACTTTGGTCCGAATCAAGCAGGCTAAATAAAGAAGTGCCAAGGGGCCGCGTGATGAGCCCTGCAGCAGACGCTGTAACTGGCATATCATATTTGATTCATAAGGTGGCTGACCAATCGGTGCGAGCGAAAAAAAAGTGCCACCGTGCATAAATGTCATTACATCAGCCTCGCTACATTACTGGAGATGTTAACACAGAACTCTGCCTGACAGGGTTTCTGCACACGCTGTCGTGGAAATGTCAGTGGGGCCGGCGCAGGAAGAGAGAGAGGGGGGGGGGGGGGGGGGGGGTGGGAGAACAGCTGTCCACATCTGGAGGTGAACGTAGCCACAATTAGCATTTCTTCTGTAGAGCTTCAAGATGGATGTGTGATGAAGAGAATGAAACATGAGCCAGTATCCTACCTAATAACAGTCACTACCTTTACCTGTCCACACTTAAAATTGTCCTAGTTATCTGGTTAGAGAGAGTCAATGCTCTTGTGACACGCTGACAGCACTCGGAGCCTGAAAGTGACATAATGGGTGAACACCGACATCACGTGTTTGAACGATACGCATCACGTGGAGCTGGATGTTTGAAATACACGTGGCTAACGAACGTGCGACTGCTGGAGTGAGTGAGGGAATCGGACCCGTGACACCGGGGCGGTGAATCAACGGAACTGCGTTTACGTCTTGCCCCCGGCTGTTTTTACAATCCAGCACATACCTGTCAGGGCCACACGCACTTTCTAAATCACAGGGAACGCACCCTCCAGTAAAGCCGTGCGTGGCTCTAAGTGAACCAGGACCAGCCCCGGCCCTCCGCAGCCATCAATTCACAGCAGTGAGGCTGACTGCACCCTGCCCCTCTCTCTCTCTCTCTCTCTCCCTCTCTCTCTCTCTCCCTCTCTCCCCCTGTACCAGAATTAATTTCCCCCAGAGCTGATAGGCTACGCTCTACTGCAGCCAATCCATATAATTAGGCCGTCAGCAATGTAAACCCCCGGCTCAGACTTGAAGTCCATTTCGGTATTAAGTGCAGACATGACAATGGCTTCATCCAACGTGAGCTTTCCCAGTGTGAATTTGATAAATGGTTCTTCCTCAGCCGTCTATGTGGCACAGCTGTCTAATGTCCTCTGCTCTGTTACACTGGTTCCTCTTCCAGGGCCGAGGGGAATCACTCTCCTCTTCCACTGTGCAGAATGCTCGATGTGAACCCTCCTCCGTTGGGTTTTACGATGCATTTATTTTCTCATTACTAATGAATCATTTGCTTGTGTTTTAATGAGTATTAAATATTTTTTGCTGGACGCAGGGACCAAGGTGTCCAGCCCCCCTCTTCTGCTCTCTTACTCCCCTTTTCTCAGCGCTGTTACCCTAGTGTTTTTCCTCCCTGATCCAATCACGTTGGGTTCTGACGGCTGATCTCCCTCCATATGGCAACAGCTCTGTTAATCGCCACCCTCCCGGAGGACTGCTGCATGACAGCCAGAGCGTCAGAACCACCATCAAAACGGTGAGGCGTGGAAAAGGGGAGGGGTGGGAGATGAATTGAACATGTGTGTGTGTGTATGGGGTGTGCACGTGCGTGTGTGTTTTATTGGGTGGGGGTGGGGGGTGGCGGGAGGCGGACAGTGGGGAGAAAGAGAAAATTAGCCAGAGAAAACAAGGTCAATGAGGCGTGAAGGAGGCTTCCCTCTCTCTCCTGTGGTCGCTGGAGGTAGAGTCGTGCCTCCTCCCTCACTGCTACCACCACTCTGGGGGAAAAGGGAGAAAATGACATAGGTGGGTGGACGGGGGGGGTGGACGGGGGGGTGGACGGGGGGTGGACGGGGATGCGACAGGAGTCTTCAGGTTTACCGAGTGTGCCCGCGCCTGTCGACCGCCCGCATGTGTGTGCAGTCATTAACTTGTAGACCCTATTTGCAATCCCCCCCCCCCCGTCCAGCTTGATCTCCGTGGACGGTAAAAGAGCTCCGGGAGGAGGCGTCACGAGGGCATGTTGTACACAACGCTACCAAATCAAGGGTTCGGAGCTATTACAGTCACAATGACTCGCTTTGTGCGTTGACTGATTACCACTGGGGAAGTGGGAAACAGCCTGAATACCCTCGTTGCACGTATTTACTCGTGGAAATGTATGATAATAGCTCTGTGATCCTTTTCGCGGACAAAAGACGTGCAGACGCATCTATTTGCTGGAAAGGAGACGCAACACTTTCACATTAAAAAGCAAAAATAAAGATGCCAACTGGCTGCGGATGTATAGAAGATAAATCCCAGTCGGTCTTTTTTTTTAGCATCATGAAGCAACACCTTTTTTAAGCCTCTCTCCCCGAGGGGAAAGGTCTTCTATAGGCTACATATATATATAGAGAGATAAGAGATTAGAAAATCAATAGCTTCCTGTGGCCGTGCTCCCCCACTGTACCTGGTAAATTTGCTAAATCATGCCATCAGTATCCACATCACAGATAGAGGTATAACCTTATCATCCTCAAACAGGAATAAACAAACACGTGCACAATTAGCTCGACGGGGAAGTTGATTGGTCGCTCGTCTCCTCCTCTATGTGTCGCGAGCCGAGCTGCTCATTGGACCCCACATGTACAAAAGGCCTGATGGTGATTCACCTTCCTTCTAATCATCATTACCGTTCTGATAAGTCTAACCTTTAGAGGCAGGTGGGAGAACACGAGCTTAATTATATCTCCTGGCACAGCGGGGGAGGGGGGGGGGGGGTGTTCAACTTGTTAAAAATTGCAGGTAATTTTGAGGCCGGAATTGTGTAAAAAAAAAAAAAAAAAAGGGAATGTGATTTATTTGTCTAGTCAAAGCCCGATGGGGTTATAAGTTATTTTATTAAGATGTTTTTTAGTTTTTCTACAGGAGCGGTGAACATCTACACACTGAGTACTTCCCTTACGTCGCCAGCTGCTCGTGGCGTTTTCCATCTTTAGGTTGCTCGAACGTGAACAATCACTCTCTGAACCGAGTGCGGCGTAACCTTTCCAAAGGCGGAAATAATTATATAAAAAGCTCTAATAAAAAAAATACCAAGAGCTGCTCAGTGACGTGAACAGTTTGATCACTCGGTGGGTGAAAAACTAGACACGGCGCAGTTTAGTGGAGTGGGCACCGTGGGTTAGAGCCCGACTGAGTCACTATGGCTCGTGTCAGGTTGCCTTAGACCTCGCCACCTCACAGGACACCACGCGCCTAAGGTCAGTGTCACTGCCCCGCCAAGTGTTGACCTTTGATTCGGCTGGAGAAGTGCTAAGAATTCCCCGGGGGTCTCTCCGAGCACGAGGGGGAAAGGACAAGAGCCTTTAAACTCTCCCAGCAAGATTCCCCCACGCCGGTAAAAACACCAGTAAGCTGTGTGGACGTACAGTACAGCGCTCGGGAGGGGGAAGCACAGCGCCGGGCCAATGCCAAGTCTTTGGAGGCTAGCAGGGTATTCATCATTCGGTCACCTGTGAGTTGACAATACTGAAATACACCGAGCCGCAGCCGTATCGGAGTCCCACCACACACTAAACACATTTCCCCTTTTTAAGTCTCTAGACTGAAATGAATTTCACAAAGGACAAACGATGCAAGGCACCAAGATGGCGGCTGCAGAGAAGATAAGATTCCTTGGCCTCAACACTGTCGCGCTCAAACCGCTTTGTACAAAATACTCGTGGCAGGAAGTGGAGCAGTATCAGTTTGACATCAGAGCTCCACAGCAACAAGCTGGGAGGTAAAGCTCAGACGTCTTCTCAAGTCTGACGACGCCTCCTTCACTTTTTGAGCCTCGCGTTATCTTTAAAGATTTTCCTCAATCAGAAAAAAAGCCGCCCCAGCCCGTACCTCTGACTCTCATTAGTATTAGAACATTTGGCAAAGGGTTCAATCTCGTGAGCTGATTTATCTCCGGGGAAATAAAAGGTCAAGAACAATTTACGGGGATAAAGCATCGTCCAAATCATATTTGAAAAGAGCCCGGCTTGTGTTAAGTATTCCAGTTCAGCGTGCCAAGGAGTAAATACAATTACCAGATCTCCCCCTCATCCCTCATGCTAATTATTGTTTGCAGCTTCAAAGTGTTCTGTTGTGTTGTGTTGTGCTTTTTGCTGTTTACTGCTGCTGACGAGACACCGATCAGGGGCTGAGCTCTCCTGTGCGCCGCCATCAACAAGGCCTGTCTTGACCAATCAAATCGTCCCGCCGCTTACAGCGAAGTCGAGCAGGAAGCGAAAAGTCAGCAATTCCTACTGCGGGTTATTTTTAGAGTCCACCGGCAGGAATAAAAAAAAAAAAGTGGGGGGGGCAGGAAAATGCATGCGATATTACATTTCTGACTCGCGCCCCGAGAGTGAAGGGGGCAGGGGGGAGGGTGGGGTGGTGGAGGCAGAGATGATAAAGGGACAAGGAGGGGAGATATTGATGTGAGGGAGAGGCATGCACGGGGGGGGGGGGGGGTGGAGGGGAGAGAGAGAGAGAGAGAGAGAAAGAAAGCGAGAGGGAGAGACAGTCACACTTGGTCTGCCTCATCTCTGGCCGTATCATCGTGGCTTGCAGGGGGAAAATTACTGTACCAGTCCCCCAAGGGCCAGAGTGACTTCCTTAACCACTTTAATAAACTGGAAGAGTGTGATTGCCCAGACAGTGCCGCTGTCAGCGTGTTAATTAGACACAGTGCTTTATCAGAGCTGGCCACTCATGAACCAACCGAGCATATTACCATAAATGCTTTACTATCAGCCAGCATGGGAAAAGCAAACTTAAAGCATATAATCTATATCCATTGTCGTTTGGCTAATTTATATGTTACTGTGCTGTGTGAAAGAAAAACAAACAAAAACATATTAAAAATCAAGCTCAGCCGTGTTGTCGACTTATTAAACAATAAATAAACATGCGGTATCAAAAGTGCATTTGTTGTGAGGAGTGAATCTCAAATTAAATGCAGTCTTTGAACCGTGCCGGATTTTTTTGCGGTTCCTCATTTCAGAACCAGCCCCTCTTCCTCATTACCCTGAGTTTCCCAATTACATGTTCACAAACTCTGTTTACCGTCTCCTGGTGCGTTTCCACCTACAATGTTGTTTTCCCTCATCTGCTTATCGAAATATGTTTAATCCGCAAAATTAACGCGGGGGCTAAAGTGAGACTGTAGTGAGGAGTTGTATTTGTTGTAAAACCAGATAACCAGGGTGTTTACTTTACTTTCCTGTTTATTTCCAGTCCGGCAAAGGCAGCATTTACAGTTTGCACAGAAAACGCTGCTTGTTCACCATCGCAATTACTCGTGACAGACAGCTAATTAACAGGCCTGAAACCTGTTTACAATTAAAAGATTTATTAAAGTGTCCCCGCATAATGTTTACTTTAAGATCTGATCTGTTGGATCCTATCGGAGCCTTTAATTAACGTATCGTTTTAGTTTGTATTTAGTTTGTGAACAGGGGGAAACGAGAGGATGCTGCTTAAGATAACACCGAGTTAAATAAGATGAGACAAATAAGTCAATACAGACAAACAGGTCCACGCTCACCTTTGACTAATGAGATGAATTTGGGAGACAAAACCGAGGCAGCGAGCTCCGGCACACAAACAACTGAACTGCATGGTCATTTCTTCAGTTTCCCACAGTGGAGAGATCACACACCGCACAGAAAGCAGACACAGCTCCAAGCTACTTCATATTGTGGCTGATATATTCATCCTAGTCACACCCAAGAATATACAACGTGTGGTGGTGGTGGGTGGGTGGGGGGGGGGGGGGGGGGTGAGAGAAAGCAACAGTGTTTATTCACCCCGGAGACAGTAGATATAATAATCACCTCCAGCCCCAAGTTTTTTCCCCGAAAAAATGAAACTAGGCTGTTGAATAATTCATGTGCTCCGAGTCTGTGTCACCAGCTCAGCATTTAGCTTGAGGAAACTGTGAGCCAACTCGGAGAGGGATACTATTGTCCCCCCCCCCCCCCCCCCTTTCATCTCCTGCGTGTAACTCTCTACTTGGTTATATTCAAAAATTCACATCATCGTAATGAGTGAAAAGAGAGAAAGAAAAAAAAAAGAAGAAGCAGCAGAATGCCTCCCACAGGGAAATGTGTTTAACTCGGAAACAGCATGTCAGTAACATAACAACAGAAATTAGAGCGCGTAGTAATCTGATTCAGAAAATCATCCCAGAGCTTAAAGGAAAACATGCTGCCATGAAAATGTATAATGCTCAAGGATATCATGAAGAAGAAAAAACCCATTCATGAAATTATTCATGTTCTGCAAATGTATTTAATATACTTACATTCTGAAACTATCTATAAATAGGACTTTCCATTGTTAGTGGTCAGTGTTTTCATATTTTTTCAATCCTGAGGGCTGTTACCAAGTCAAGCAGCACTCAAATCTGAAAAGGACGTGGAGGAAGTGGTGCCTTTCTGCATTTCAACAGCAATCAAGACGTTTTTCTGCATAGATACAGTAGATAATGATGATGATGATAGCCCAGGATGAGTATAAACATATCATAAGAGTTGTTGGGGGTTTGTTTTCTATTGCATCATCATCTGATTCAAGAGGCATGAGTGTGCATGTGCTTCCGGGAAGATTCTGAGGCTGAGAGAGAGAAAGAAACATCTTGACAAATTAATTAAAGGATCCATGGGCTAGAGACACACAACAGGACGGTTTATTGTCCAAGCAGATTCAGTAGATCTTCACCCATTCGCTCTGCTTGGCCTTTTCCCCTTATTGAAATCCAGTGTTTTCCATTAGCTATTGTCTAAAGTGTTTCACAGACGCCAGGTGCGAGTCCTTCCGATAAAGCACTGGTCAAGAGTTAGAGAGTCCGGAGTGGACTAGTGGGTCACGGAGGTACGTGCACTCAATTAACCTTCCTTCAAACCCGGCGCGCTCTCAATAGGTGCTGGCAAATGAGCAATGGAGATTCAAAGCGATTTGATTAAGTGTGAAACGGCCAGAGAAGAGGCCGGGGAGGAAATGTTATCTTAGAGCTCCATGGCACAGCGAATACTTGACTCCCTCTTTTAAACCGTGTTATTATTTTATTGGTGCTGAAAGCAGAAGACAAAAGCAGAAACAAAACTGTGTCCTTGGCCCTGTGCTTTCACAGAGCAGCTATTAATAACAGATAGGTTTGGACACCGTCCACAAGAAGGTGAACTTAACTTACTGTGATATGCTCACAAGACTGAATGGTATATTCTGGTGTGTGGGGGAAATGCACAACAGTATTTCAAGAACTTAAAGAAGAAAAGTTCTGACAAATAGAATCCATAGATTGAATAAAACTATCACAACCTACCAACTAACACAATGGCATGGTTTATACAAGAGAACAGAACAGAACAGAGAGAGGTAATGCAATTGGACAAAGGGCACAAAGGGTTAAACTCATTTTGAGGCCATATACCTGCCTTCTTGACTTACACCATCACCCTGCTAAACTGCTCAGTACTGCTCAGACTGTACAGCATCTCAAGAAGACAGGAGGTGCTGAAGGTTGTTTCTGCAGAAAATGGTGATTGGAAACTCACAGTTTAAGCCCAGAGCTTCTGAAGTCTCTGCTAACAACAATGAGGCTGATGGAGCCAGAGCTAAACCCAAGTATCGCAACACGGTCAAAAAGTTGTAATTGTAGCTGTGAAGCTGAAGGGGGGGGGACCACAAACACAATTTTCAACTTGGACTACACAACCTTCGCTCCACTGGCTGCTAAACGTTAACTTTTATCCATCAAATCAAGAGAACAGCAGATATGTTGGTACTTAGCCACCAGTGTTTTACACCAGGTCCCAGGCGGGGGGGGGGGGGGGGGGGGGGGGCCCTGCTGGACAGCGGGAGGACTTTCCATCTCTAACCAACCAGGAGCAGGACAACACTCTGCAGCCAGCACAGTCACTGCCCAAGGACATGATCATCACTAGCTGTGGCCTTGTGGCGCTATCAGTGATGATGTGGCCGCGTTTGAGGAACACAGTGATAAACATCAGCTGCTATATTGTCTGTTCAATGACATGACTCAAACTGAACTCCAGCGCCCCCCCCCCCCCCCCCCCCAGCCCCCCCCCCCCCCCCCCGGGATGAGAGCCGTGATACACTAGTCACTCGGAACACACATCCCTGCACCTGGGGTTTTCAGAGAAAATGGAGGAAATGCAGAAACTAAGCTCTCTCCCTCTCTCTCCATTCCTTGCAGCCCACAGGTTTCTCTTCATGTATGATTCACTGCATTAACAACAATATTAATTAAAGGAATAACAACATTCTTGAAGAAATAGTGCAGCACATGAAACCATCTGTGTGCACACAGGATTTTCTGCCTACAAGCTTTTTAAAGGGGTTTTTAGCTCTTTGGCAGTGGATTTGTTTCATATTAGAAATGGCTCACTACTCCCAGGCAACTTTCCAGCAGCACAAAGAACTGCAGTTGTCTGAGAAACAGAGAACTTGAAAAAGATCCTTCAAAACTCAACAACTTCGGGCCTATCTCGATTCTTCTCTTCATTAGCAAAATCATCGAGAAAGTTGTTTAATTACAGCTTTCGATTATGTTTCCTGAAGCTGCACTCACCAAAAATGAACAAGACATCCACCTGAATACTGATCTGGGAGAATACATATTAATGTAGAGTTTGACACTGTGGATAGAACACATATTTCTAGATAGACTGGAAAGTAAGGCCGGGCTCTCTGGAACATGGGTATACGTAGAATGTATCAGCGATTATGAATTTGAAAGAATTCCCATGACGTATGGAGTCCCACAAGGATCGGTTCTGGGGCCCCTAATGTTCAACCGTTACATACTTTCTCTCAAGATATGCAGATGACACACAGTTCTCTGTAGCTGTCTCACAAAAAAAAAATGTTGGTCCTTTCAGACTTTTGTTGAATTTTGTGCCTTCAGATCCAGATGGAGAATCTTGGTTGTCATTCATGAGGATTTTAAATTTCAGTATCCGAATGAAAGCTGCAACAAAATCGTCATTTCTCTATTTACCAAATCCTTCATCTCTTTTCCCATGCTATTTTATTAATTCATTTTGTATACTTCTTAGTACTTGTACTAGTTTTATTCATATGTGTATCCTTTAAATGTTTTTCGCATTTATCTTGTCTTTAGCCCTTGAATAACGCCTGTGTGTGATATGTGTGGTTTATAGATATCATTCCTTTGCCCATGCTGTAAGGACAAGTATAATTTAATTAGTTCGTGGAGTGAGCTACACAGACGGCGCCATATATACAAAAACATATTTGTCTGCAAGAAGCTCGTTCAAGCGAGACATTCATTTTGGTGCATCTCACTTTCTATTACAGCCTCTGAAAAGACAAAAAGGCATTATCATCAGTGCACAGGGAGAAAATGTTCTGCAGGGTCTCGGGCTGTGATGGATTCCGCTAATTAATGAAGTGTGATGGCACCAATGCTCACAAATATGGAATCTTAAGAGTGAATATGACAAGTCTGCTTTCATTACTGGGCTTTATACGATGTCATGATACTTATAATCCAGCTTCTTTAGGAGGACAATAAGACGGGAGACGTTTTCTTTACTGGCAAATTGTCATGACCTTTCCTTGATCTATGCAAAAATACACTTTGAGACATAATCAACATATTAAATGGTGATTACAACGGTTTGTCTTAACGGCCCTTAAACAAATACCGAGCTCAATGCCCCATGAAACAATAACCCGCCCTTCAATACTTAATCAGACGTAAACATTAAGCTTGACATCTTTCATTTGACATCAATCGTAATTGGGCGTAGAAATGAGTTTATGATAAAGAGGGCGAGGCGGTGGACTAGAGGCAGAAAAACTTGGACTATGGGCAGAAAACTGGGAAGACATTTGACTGGAAGGTCTCTGGTTCGACTCCACGGAGTAACAACAAAAAACATACTTGGACGGAGTAACACCAAAAAAACAAACCTGGATGGACAACACTTGGATCTGTCCAAAAAATCCAAGAGGATTCTCCCTACCCCCCTGTCTAGTGCCCCTAAGCAAGGCACCTTACTCCCCCAACATCTGCTCCCCGGGCGCCTTACATGGCTGCCCACTGCTCTGTGTGTCCTGCACCAGATGGGGTAAAAGCAGAGGACAAATTTCCCTCAATTGCATGAGTGTGTCTGTGCATGTTTTTGGGATAAATAAATACATGAGAAATACCCCCCCCCCCCTAAGATGTCAGGATCACGTAAACAAGCCGCCCCTTCTGGTTTCAGATGACCATCACTGTTTCCTTTGATTCGCAGAGTGACAGACTCACATCAGGTCCGGGGCCCGGCTGCCCCCCCCGTGCACGCCGCCGTCTCTGCCCTTTCCCAAATCTGAAAAAGCTTGTGTGTCTCTCTCTCCCCGGAGCTCCCAAAACTCCTCTGAAGTGAGATCGCCGCTCTGAATGTGGCTGGATGAGACATGATCTCTCTCCGCTGGGTGATGACATTGACAGGAGCAGCGAGTCACTTGGATTTGTTTAAACAGAGTTGAAGTGCGGACTATCCGTGGCTCGAGGACGGGGGGGGCCGGGGGGGCAAGAGGTTGTTGATCCTCTAGACTCGTCAGAACAAACATGTCCTCTCCTGGGCAGATGATTCGATGCGATGTCTCCCTCGGCCGTGTGGATGGAACATGCCGAGCAATGACCTGGATTCATAGCCCTCGGCGACAGGGAGCTCGGCCGTGTTTATCATGAATCTCCATTGTTTGCTGAGTCGGGCTCATTCAGAATGTTCTCGATTATACTCGCCGCTGCCAACATTTAACTTGATTGAAATTGACTTTGAATAGATTTTAATTTCAGATTTGTTGCTGGAGGGCTTTTAAAAAAATAGTCTGTTGATAATTTACTTCAAAAAAAGGGGTCTACCTTTTCTCATCCACTTTCAATTAACTTTTTCTTTATGGGTAGAAGTAGCATATTTCACATTTAATCTAAGGACGTGGAGAGAACAAAGTCTGGTTGATGGCTGCAGGCTCACTAGCAATATCCTGGAGAGAAAACAAAAGTAAGGTTTCTTTTTTTAACTTCAAATAATGAGACATTTTATTATGCTTGGAAATAACGTGGATAAGGGATTCATTAACCTTCTACCTGCTAACTTCTACTTTCCACCGGTGCATTACTCATGAGGTGCATTTTCCCTCGTGAGCCACAAACTGTGATGCTGCTGTGGGAACTAAGTAAACGCGAGGGCCTCCTCTCTTTTTCTTTTTTTGTTGGTGATGCATCACATTAAAATGAAACACTGTACCTAAGAGAGCACTACTGAATCACTGCACATGGAGATACAGTATGCTTTCTGCCGGGCTTATCAACCTAACACGCAGGGACTTGAGGATCCCATGCAAACTCCTCTGGGCTCGGTTTGGCATGAATTTAAAACTGGAGCGTAATCATAATCCTGAGGGCTAATAAAAGAGGGACAATGTGAAACAGGCAGACGAGAGAGAGTGTTTGTGTTCTTTCGGCGGAGGAGCTATTTTTACAGCCGTGACGTGGAGTGGTAAACAGGGAGGGGGGGGGGGGGGGGGGGGGGGGGGTAGCTTTCGTTTACCTAACGGTGCTCGGGCAGTTTGACCGGAGTCAGCACCTCTGTTTCAGATAACATGCATTAGGAGGCCAAGGATGAACAATGTGCACCGCGGTTCTGGCCCAGACGAGTGTCGGCGCTGCCAGCTCGCCTCATCCATCCGTGCTGGCAGCCCCGTCTATCACCAGCACTCTGCAGAGGGCCCGGCACCTTCCAAACACATCACCGGAGCAAAGATTACTTTTTGGAAAAACACGATTTATCCACGAGCAAATGCCGTACAACGCCCGGCCACATGCAGCTGACACAAAACACAAACACGCTGTCGTGGCTTCTCGCTGGTCTGTTGGCGTCATGGTTTGGACAGAGCCACCTCGCCCAGTGGGCCCTCACCAGTGGGCCTTCACCAGTGGGCCCTCACCAGTGGGCCCTCACCAGTCCCCACTTCAGACCTCGCCGCTCCAGGGGTGAAGCGCCACTTGACTCCATTTTGAGCATCACTTTTCTCTCCCTCTCATTCGCCACCACTTTGAATGGTATCAACACACAAAAGGTTGCCACACACACACGAGTCAAATTAGTGAACACAATCTCTGCAGTTTTATTCCGCCACTGCCGTCTCCTTCACATCCGTGCCACGCAAATTTGAGCGCCTACATTCCCCCGTGTTCCCCTGTGTTCTCATTATCCGCCTTTTATAGGATGCGATTCTGCTGCTCAGCACCAAACAAATTCACTGAGTCTGTGTTAAACACGGGCAACGTCGCCATTTGATGCAAACGCAGGGATTCATTCTGTGGTTTTGGCATTTTCGCATCTTTCTGACGACTATTTCAGGATTTACAAGGTTTCAGCTGTTTAGCAATTACTCAAAAGCAACGTTCAATACAAATCTTTAGATGAGACACAAAAAGTCATTATATAACAACACCAGGAGGCCGTGTATAATATCTAAGTGTCCAGGATATTTCCTGTGTTATGATACTGCAGTCTGGGTTTGTGTTGACTCTATGGAGGCACACGGATGCCTCCGGTGATGGCATGTGTGTTTACACTCACACTGTGTACGCGAGAGATATCATCACATCAGGTTTTTTTTTCTTGCAGATGTTCAGCGCAAATAGCCCATAATAGATATTTATAAAAGGAGCAGATTAGAATACAATGTTTGTTTTTCTCTCCTAGAATGAAAAGATGCAGTTCGCTGGAGTTTACACTAAACAAGAACCTTTTTTATATGGAAACAGAAAAACGGGGGAGGAAGTTGTTGTTTATTAGTTTGTTTATGTAAACGATAACACAAAATAAAGTATATTCTCTACCTTAGTATATTTCTGTGGGTAAATACAGAAGGCTCCTTCTTGTATCAGTCATGTTCCACTTGACACTTTCCTCCATGTCCAGGAACTGCTTTCCACATCCTGTCTTTTCATCATCACCCCCCCCCCCCCCCCCCCCCCCACCGATGCCTGCCCACTCCTCGCGACACCTTTGTTTCTTGCACCGGCTTATCTGAAGCACAAACTCCTACATATCGCATGAGATGTAAAAGATCAGCGGAGGAGCAGAGAGAACATAAGATAAATCGCTGGAATCATAACCGAGGTATTTATATTTGTTCCTGTGTTTTCCGGACCTGATCCTCGATGATCGCAGATTAGTATTCACGCAACAAAATCGGACATTTATCCTATGTGGCTTCATCTCCCGCTCACTTCACACACGTTCATCAGTATTGATGACAGAGCCGAGTGTGGTGTTGTTGTGGATGCAGCTTTGAGGTGTAGCATCACCCGCTGTGAGTAGCCGTGGGCACAGCCATTTCAGAAACAGGAACCAGTGGGTTTCCTGGTGTGAGAGGATAGAAGTCATAAAATATACATCCAAAATGGCCGGCCCAAGCTATATATTACAGTTTACACCCTCGAAACAGAATACATCTTTTAACTAACTCCACAGATTGTGTGCTACAATCCTAAATTCATAAAATAAATCTACAGGCGATTACTCCTATTCCGTTTGTATGGTGTTGTTAAATGTTATAGGAATCTTTTTCCACGGGACTTTAACTGTGTTTTGTTTTTACAAGCAGGCATAGTCGCAGTGAAATCCACATTCCTGATTGCTTAATCGGCAGTTCTTTTTTTTGCATTACAAATGAAGGGTTTTTAAAACATTCACCAGTTATTTAATTCAGCCTGTGCCGTGGTCCAGCCTCGAGCGAGTGAAAACGGCTCTGTCAACAGCCCGGACCCGGTTTCTCCTGGTCTGTGGGAGCAGGCAGGGACGTATCTGAGCTGACGGCTGTGATTAATTGACAAGTTGACTGACTACTCAAACGCCAGAGACTGGCATTACGTTCCGCCTCCACCTACAAGCTGGGCGACATCCCTCCTCACTTCTCCCAAACGCATTTGACAGAGTGGTTTCTCCCGTCTGTCTCCGACACCACGTTATCAGGTGCTTCTTCTCGAAGGGGGTTCGAACTCGATGAAATTTGCTGCAACAAATTCCCAATTCTGTCAGAAATGCATCATAAAGGAACGCGTCCCTGTGGAATCCTGGGAGACGGCAGCCAGCTGAAGGCTATGGGTTTTTTTTTGGAACACGTTTAAAAGGCAAAATCTGTAATGTATTTCCCAGAGGAGCAGCTTGATATTTTGGGGGAATATACTTTTGGCTCACATACAAAGATTGAACTTCCGACACTCACAAATCAACACATGATTTGAGGGTAGCAATTTAACTCCAGTCTGTGAGTGCATCATTATACATTTTTTTCAATCTTGCTTGCTGATGATATAAACATATATAAAATCCATGTAATTTGTGATTGGAGATGAGCTGTAAGAACACACGTATGCCTGTCAGTGATATTATGAGGATTCACATTCTTTCAGAGAAGATGCACATACAGATAATTTTAGATGTTCCTGAAATAGAGATGACAAGTGCTTTAATATCGCTGCCTCCTTTTGCTTTCTGCAAGGAGCATCAGTGGGGGGGAGGGGGGGGCGATGCTCAGACGTTGCCCTGCAGGCCATATTCCAGATGTCGTTTTTCAAACGCTTGCGATTGTCCGATTGATGTTTGTTTTGTTTCAACGTCGACATGATAAAGTCTAAACAAATATACCGAGCGTCGAGTCGTGAGGCTGCAATGAAAGCAGACGTATCGCTCGACGCTCCATTTTCTGTGCGTGGCTTCAAAGTCGCCGAACATGCATTCTTACACAGGGTCGCTGACCTGAGATGCTAAAAGGGTTGATTCTCCGAAGAATAGAAAAACACAAAGACTTGTTTAAGCGTATAGCACTGGGCCCCTGAGGCGGTCCACGTAGACCGGGAAGTTTCTGCTCTGCACGGAATTCTGATTCTGATTGATTGTGTGTTTTTGTTTTTTTGTAAACAACCTCGTCTGGTTCTCCTTGACCTTAGCGTTGATCGGAGCAGAGCTGGATGACGTAGAGCAGGACACAAAACAGACAGCACAGAGGCAGATTAAAATATGGGGGAAAGGGAGCCAGGGGGAAAGGGAGCCAGGGGGCTTACTGGGTTTTTTTAATAAGCGGATTCAGGTTTAATTTTTTTGTGATTTTTTAAACATCGCAGCATCCCCCCCGTCGTGCCCGTTTCCCCGTGGAAGGGTTTGATGCCTGTCATTATTGTTTATCGATGGCCTCCTCGCAGGAAGCTTGAAGGAAAGTGGCCCCACTTGATGGGAAGGGGACAGTTTTTTTGTTGGATAAGAGCTTTCGACTGATACCAACTTGTGCTGCGAGAGTGCACTGCTGTCCCATTAGTCGAGGGCAGGCTGGCACAGCGTCCAGCTACGGAGATGGGCGCGCAAATCCATCCGTGTTCTCCAGACAGTGATAATCCCCACTGATCTCCTCTCTGCCCCCCCCCCCCCCCCCTCCCCTCGTCACACATCGAGGGAGGGGGCGGCGCAGGCACACAGTCAGGTGATGGTGCAAGAGAGGAGGTGGGTTACCGAGGCAGCAGAGGAAAGGGAAATATTGACTAAACATCCCCAAATCAGCCTCCCCCCCCCCCCCCCCCCCGCGATGTTACAAAGGCTCACTGGGCTGCCACGATGCACATGATATGTTGGAGAGGATTAGAGAGTAATCACAGCGGTTTGGCTGTCCTTACAAGGGAGTCTATAAATCCCTCCTCTCCCAGCAGCAGTTGAGCCCTCTGCTGGCTCCTCTGACGCATGTACCTGGACGAGCGCTCAGTGGTGTTGAGGAGGATTTGAAAAAAAAACACTTCCAGGAGGAAATGGAGGCTCTGTAATCGCAAAACAACCTAAGTGGTTTGTCCTCAAAAGAGAAAATAGCCTAAAAACAGAAAAGCTGGAGAAAAGGACAGTTGTGCTCGTTTTAAAAAACAGCTTGAGTCATGAGATGCATGTTAGGCAGTACTTTAACCCTATTATATCTGGGTATTAGATATTATCATCACATATATTATTTTGGCACATAACTAATACAATTTGTAAAGTTGGTATTACATGAAATTACTCTGCAGCGGCTCAACCATAGATGCCCTGCAACTGCAATAATGAACCAGTATGATTAATTACCACCAGTCTTCCCTGAACATTAACTGGGAGAGTTTCAGTTGAACTTTTTACCATCCTCCTCTGAAGCTGCAGTGGAGTGTATGAATAACAAACATGGTCACTGGACGTAATCCAGGGTTTTTGTCCATAACGGATTGTCCTCCTCTGCAACCCTCTGTAATGGCCATTATGGCTGCCCGGCCATTTATACTATTGCCAAAATGCATTTCTCTGTTTCGCTCTTTGAACGGCATGAAATATCACCAATCAGGTCTGGAAATTACCGTCATCTCTCCCACCAGACGCAGGCAGAATTCCACTGTTCAGGTTCCTTCAGTCTGGCTCCTGAATGAACTCTGGGCATCTCCAGCACCGGGAGTTTTTCGGCCTCTTTCTTCAAAAACCAGCCAAAGACATCCAGTGTTTATCATTCACTAAAGGACTTGTTCAAAAGTCTCAATTCGTCACGGTGGTGCGGGATGACTCGGCGCCGGATAGCGGAAACAAACTCAGACAGCCCAATCTGTTCGTTTTTGTTTTTGTTTGACATCCAGCCAAAGCACCCGTGAGTACAGTGAGCACTGCGATGGGGGGCTGGGGAGAGACGGTGGAGAGATGGTAACGTTTTGATGAGAAACACGACTGCACAGAGGCACATCCGCTAGAAAGAGTCTCCCACACACCGGGGAAGGACATCGAACATACACTGCCGAACAATAACTCCCCCCCCATCACATCTCTACCTGCAAACTGCTGGGAAATGTGTGTGTAGCTCAAATAAATAAAAGTGTGACACGCTATATCTCTCACGGATGCTGTCGGACGCAGTAAACCGGGGGGGGGGGGGCCTTGGAAACAGAGGCCCTGCGCAAATATTACAAGCGCTTTTATCCGATTTGAGATTTATCAGATTGAGCGAAATCCTTGTTTTTTATTTTTCTGTCGTCTTCCTGACATTTGATTGACATTTAGCTCGACTTTTACGAGACTAAGAGGCGTCTCATCCTAAGCCAGTGAGTAAGGTGTCTGGGGCAGGACAGCTGGCGGACCCCCCTCCCTAATGACATCGGCTTAATCTCTGATCCCTCAACTTTTCAATCCGGCCCTGTCTGTCTCTCCTCTCCACCCCCTGCCAGCTTTCTTTTCATTTCCAGCCCTCGTCCCGTTGACTTTTTCTCGGCCCTACGCTCCAGCACCTGCTGTTTAGGAATTTTTCTCTTCCCCTTTCTTCTCCTTGACCTCCACAGAGCTTCTTACAACCCTACTGCCATCTTCCCTCAAAGCCCTGAGCCTATAGACTTCATGCTGCAGTATTTACAGAAATGTAATTTAATTTCAGATATATCACATTGGTTTTGCCTTTTAATCCCTACTGTGACCCTCTACTACTTTGTATGCTCTCAATTTCCCTTAATGAGAATTTCTGTTTAATTACTAAGCATATGTAAATATTAATTACATATTGTGCATTTGAAAGCAGTAGCTGAGTATCTGCCTTGACTTCTGTAGGTTTCATTATCGTGATAATTTAGCAGCTGGATATATTGAGAAGTCAACGTGATTGGATCTGATCACCCACCAATCATGGTCATCTTTAAATCTTTTAATGATTACCATTCATTAATTGGACCGTGGCATCCCGTCATATTCTAATTGGTCCCAGGACAGTTTCATATTTCATGATAACGAATGGGTCTCCAGCTCGACATCTAACTTCTGCTTGTGCTACCGCGAGCTACCGTTCGCTGGCGCTAGGATCCACAAAGTTTTTACCGCCCACGCAGACAGTCTGACCTCATAGTGTCAGCTGCAGCTGTGGCATCAATGCAGTCCCCTCTCTCTCTCTCTCTCTCTCTCTCTCTCGTGAGAACTCGTGTACCCGTCACTCTTGATCTGCTGCGCACGAGTGACCTGAACATCATGGTTCTCAATTATTGATCTGATTCTGAGGGAAACGCTGCCTTTACATCGTCCACTCCACATGAAGATGTCTCCTCTGGTAATTCAACGGACTCTAACTCGTCGTAAGAACCAGAATAACTACGTAAATGTTGCCCTGTACAATTTTCTGTCACCTTACACTATGGTGACTTAACCTGACTTCACACAAACATGAAAAACAATTGTCCATGCCGCTCACCACAAAAAGGCCTCTACATTGATGGTGTAGTACCTCAACACACCACTGTGATCTCCCTCCATTCAAATAGAGGAGCGTCCCTTTAGCCATTCCCGGTTTGTAAGAGTAAAACATCCCCCATGCTTCCTCAGCCACTTCCCCGTTAATAAGATTCTGATTCAGAATGTATATTTAATACCACATCATTCCGACCAGGACTCCCATCTAAAATGGAAGCAAGTGAGAGTCCATCTTGCATAATAAGATCAGACAGATGACTTAGGTCCTTGGTTTGTGCTCCCTCCCATTCCTTTCACTGTTACATGCGCCTGGGAGTGGAGTTTGATAACTTGGGGGAACTGATGCTTTTCACTGCACCGTGCCATTTTCAAAATGACACCATAATAACAGGACCAGGAAATGTCTGAGTGGCTGCGAGAGCCGCTGCTTCCTCTGTGGCAGGAAGGTTCACGGGAGCCATTCTGTGTTTCTCTGTGTGTTCCTGACCTGGACATTGTAAAAAAAAAGTGCCGGATAGGAAGCAAACCCCAAATCAGAGCAGAAAACACAACTTTGTGGAAGTGGAGCAGCCACAGGTAAAAAAGCACGTCTGATTATAGAGGTGCAGCTCGGATCCACAGGCAGCCAGTGCGAGTCAGAAGATCAGAACATCACTCTTTCTGTGTTTGATATGTTCTCCCTCTTTTGGCCTTGAGAAAGTGCCGCGTCTCCTTTCTTTATCGCATCATTAAAAGGAGCAGGAGGGGCGAGGGGGTTGAGGTGAGAGCTGAGGGGAGAAGACTCAACTTTTTGTCTTCCATCTATCATCGTGGCAGCAACAGGAGCGCGGGCGAAACGGGCGGGGCCAGCTCTCGGCCCCCTGTCCTCTTCCACGCGGGGGGGGAATAATGAGCGTGGGCCGGGCTCGAACAGCGAGTCTCTGTGCGACGCAAAAAATACATCAGAGGGCGCCGCTCTGGAGCCGAGGCCGATTCCAGAGCCGCCGGAGAGTGCAGGCTCACACAAAGACTCCGCCTGCTCAGGGAAGAGGCAACGTGGTTCTGCCTCTTTTTTTTTTGACAACAACAGATGTTGGGATGCGGAACCTCTGGCCAGGGGTTTAGAGCCACGCCGCTTTCACAAGCCACTGCTCTCATTGTTCCCCTCCTGCTGTCAAGTGCCGCCCAGATGCTCCGCGTGATGTCATGCACTCCGTAATCGCGAGGATTACAACCACTGCAGCCAGGTGCCGTCATCGTTTCGATCGTGCCCCCCCCCCCCCGCTCTGGTGTATTCTCACAACTGTGTGTTACCTTAACCTGCTCACGTCAGGACGGAGGACAATTACACATATGGAATCGCAGCTGCTGCTCCTCTCGACTCCATTTTCTCTCCGATTTAACGACGGGGAAAATCAGTAAGTTATCATATTTATGACATCTGCTCTATTTTGTCCTCTGTCCCTGCTGGAATCACTCAGGCTCACCCTAATTTTGATCCTGCTAAATTCCCCTGCATGTTGTCAGACTACACTGTTAAATGCGGCGCAGCAGACGTGGAGGCAGGCAGAGCGAGACAGACAGACACAAAAACATTATTTCTGGCAGCCTCTCCAAGCATCCCCCCCGTCAGTCACTCTCATTACCATCCAATTGTGAGGGGGCTACTCCATCCGACATAGTGGAACACAACCTGGCAGCTGCAGCACTGCAGGACAAGCCAGGGATTCCTCGGCCGAGCCAGGTCTGTGCTGCCGGGGCCCCTCGCCGGCCGTCGGCACAGATGCAACCTGTTTCCACCTGAACATGTCATTTCACGCCCGTCGCTGTTCACAGTTCTCATCACCGGTGGCTTAATATGCGTCAAATCCCAGCTGCCCTTTTCCATTTCCAGTTCAACTCTATTATTTGATTCATCCTATCAACGTCTGCAGGTTAAAAACTCATTTGAAATGCTGTTCTCGTGCTTCATCTGCAGAAAAACATTTACTACAGCAGCCCCTTGATTTCAGGACGAATCACGCCGAGCACGTGTCGGCCGTGTGTCTGACACGCAGCAGCTCGTCTCCAGCTCATAATTACAAGTCTGTTTTTCACAAAGAAGCAGCGATAATTGCAACTGTAATTATTTCAATTCTATCTTCAATCATCATTTTGTGTCTTTTAAAAGCACCCGACAGGCTAAACGTGTTCTTTCACAGTATCGTGCTTTTGTTTAAATCTGAATAGTCTGGATATTAGAAAACAAACGCACGAGAGAAAGATGTGATTCAACAGATTTGTGAATTATAGCACCGGAAAAAAAATGTATTGTTTGTGAATGAATTATTCTGTGACGAGTCTCTGCAATATGAAGTGAGGGCTTCTATTCTTTGTGCAGCCGAGGACCCTTTGGTACCTTTTTCATTCATGTACAAAAGTCAATCACAGCTAAATAAACATCAGGCTGCATGGAATCATCATTTGAAAAACAGTCAGGATTCCGGTCGGGGCTCCAGTCAGAAGTCGAGTAAACAAAACGCTTGAGACAGAAACGAGTCAGAAGAAGGTGAAGTGGCCGCAGCAGTCGGTGACTCGAAGGTTTACTTATCGCGACCATCGGAGAGACCACATGCAGAGAGACACCCTATAACGTGTGATTTGCATTGGAGTGCGATGAGCAACCGGGGACATTGCACAAGCACAATTGCCTATAACGCCACCTGCTGTCAGAGGAATCGTCCAGGCCTTTATGAAGCTGAGAAAAAAGAATGTCATTGAGTTGCGTGTAATAAGCTGCAGCCTGCCACGACCATCTGTCGAAAAAAAAAGGGATGTGATAATACATTCACCGCAGGCAGGTCTTTTTATATATCAAATTCGACTGTGGGATCTACATCCCGTTTCCTGTGCTTTCACATTTGAATCTCTAATGGAATTTGAACCAGTTTAGAAACCCTCCGATGCGGGAGCTGCAATCTGAGGGACAAGTCTTCATTGTGTGTCTCGCCGCGAGAGGCCGTGGTCCCTACTGCTTTCACCGTGATGTTTCACAGGGCTCGTTTTTTAATTTCCACCTCCTTCAGAATTCTCCACGAGACTCATTGTGAAATATAAAAATACGCCGATCACTCTTTCATCACAAGGTCTCGATCTGCCGAGTACATTTCTAGCTCTGCATGAAAAAGCTCCTCTACAGGTGAGAACTGCGGGACATGAAGTTATATGAGCATTGCTGAAATATTAATAATTGATTTGAAGCAGAGTTTCATTGAAGAAAATAACTTTTTTTATTCCCATAATCCAAAGCAATCCCAGTTTTGAGCTGTTCACTAACAGGATTAATTCCACATCAGGAATAATGGTGAGAAAAATGGTATCAGAGGATCTTTGGCTGAGTCTGAACTGATTCAAGCTGAAGAAGTGTTCACTGAGCAGCGTTCTGCTCCAGAGGCTCCTAACCTGATAAATAAAGAAATCGGTATCTGTGCCAGTTCCGGTTCAGAGGGAGGTCGCTGTGTGGGTGTGCACCATCTTTCCATTTGTTTTGTCTTTGCACACGGTGATCGCCTCGTCCCCGAATTCCCCCTGGATTCCGTCTCTGTATCTTCCTCTCTGTCTCTGTGCATGTGCAGTTCATCCCACAGGATCTAAAGTGGTATTGTGCATATTTCCAAAATGTCCAAAATGTCAACCGTTAACATTCTGAATGAAGACAAATAACAGGGTGTTTTAAAATCCCCCAGTTTATGCCCGATGCCGGAGATAAAGCAGATCCCCGAGAGATGGCTCCCAGGAAATAACTGAATTAAATCAGAAATGGCTTCGGCATCGTCCCTATAGAAAAACACTGGGAAGTCTGGTAGATTAACACGGTTCTGCTGATGTCACGACAGAATTTAGATCTGTATCTGAACACAACCATGCAACAGTTTCCAATTCCCCCCCCCCACCCTCCTGAAAATTAACCGCTGCAGATACCGAGATATTTTCCTTTCCCACGGCTCAGTCTCCTTCCAGCGAGGCTACAGTTGAGATTATGTTAAATTCATAAAAGGGCGTGTTTGCAAATGCCGGAGCAGAATGAAGTGAAATGCAATCACTGTCAACAAATCCTCCCTTATCTCGCTGTTTTGGAAAATGCTGTTCTTAAAAAAAACCTCAGTATATTGTGCTCAGGATTGGAAACACAGACCAAGAAGAGAGAAAAAGGCTCGGCTCTCTTGGAATGCAATAAGAAGAGTCCAAAAAAAAACAGATGTGTATTTTACAATCCATTTAACAAACTACATCAGAAGTCACTCAGCTCCGTTGTTTCTGCAATTGCTCGGCGAACGAGGCTCGACACACATCGGATCATTCAACCCGCGGCTGAGGACGACCTTGACCAGGGAAAAAAACACTTATTTACTCCGGCTGCAGGGCGACGTTTAATGCCGCTAATCTTCGTTCCTGCAAAAGCGTGAAGGTGTCAGGGCCGATCCTCCCGAGCAAACTCCTCATCCAATCACCTCGCCGATGTCTTCTTCTGAAAGCTGTAGAGAACAGAAGGAGACGTCGGCGTGTCCCGCTGTGCAGAGCATCAAGTATTCACTGTGATGTGGTTTATGTCTTACACCGGTGTTCTCTGGGACAAAGCGCAGCTAATCCTGAATTAGTTATGCCAGGTGAGTGACCAGGTCGCAGCGGGTTCTGATGAATAAGGTAATAACCTGTCTCTGAATCAATGACGGCCGTAATTAAAGTGGAGCCGTTTAATCTGATAAAGGACGGAGTGTGCGTTCGGCTTCATGTATTTTTTACATCAGCTCTCTCTCCTGCAGGGAAGGAGTTCGACTTTCAGCCTCACAACGCGAGTGTGTTACTCTCCTTTTACACACAACTAATCAAACAGCGTGGCAATTAAACCTGCTGTTATAGACCCTGTTCCCGAGATACATCGCTGGACTCAATCCCATGTGCTGTCTCGGTCTGTGTTGTTTTGTATGTAGGGGTGAGCGGATGCTGTGGCAGAGCCGGAGAGATCTGGTGATGGTGATACCGTGCACGTCCTGCATTTAAACAGCCACTGACCAGGCCCTCTCCAGCCCTGTCTGGTGTGGTGCATAATGATATTGCATTGACACTGACCCCGTTAACACAATGTTATAAGGGCCCAGAAACACTGTGCACAGGTTCCCATTGTAGACATTCACCCACTGCACTTGGATTACGATGTACATTTAGGATTTATTACATCACAATTCAATTTTTTTTTTTCTGTGGGAGTTTTACCCTTGCAGCTTGTGTGAGGTTGGGATCTGTACTTGTCTGAGAAGCTGCCCAGCAGCTACTGGAACGCATCCACTCAGAAGGTATATAATGTGCGTCGGTGTTATATGATCTGTTTCACATTGTGTAACTGTTAGTGCTGAGGAGACCTGCTGGAACAAACTATAGCTATGTTTTACTATAGCGATACTGGTTTTACACAAAAATGACACAACACACATACAAATACGTTTGATTTGTAATTTAATTTAAAATACTTGATTCTATAGTATTTTTTTAAGTTAGTGAACAACACTCATTTATTTGAGATTCATTATTTGAGAAACAGTTTGATGTTTTAAGATACACAATTATTTGCTCTCTTGATGAGAGTTTGACAAATAGATGGATACCACTCATGTTTGTGAGCAAAATGTAAAAGTCTAGCCAGCAGTCAGTTAACTAAGCTCTGCACATAACACAAAACCCCTCATAAAACCACAAAGTGCGTTTTTAATGCAATAAAGATAAAAGATCTGAGTCCCGGGTAATTGATTTGTTATTATTGGACAAAGCCAGGCGAACTAAATCCCTCTATTTCAGTGTTTGTGCTTAACTAAGCTGCTGCTTCATTGAGCTTCATATTCAATTTGCAGACATGACAGCGAATCTCCTCATCTCAAGAAAGTGAAAAGCTAAATTTCCAAAAAATAGCGACTCACTCCTTTCGGGAGATTTTTCTTTGCTGCTGGATTGTGAGTGTTTGTGAAGTATTCCAACAGATCGAATACCAGAGGAACAGGTTTATATCGGTCAGCGCTGGAAAATAAACTTGTCCTGGAGAGATTTTATGAATGTGGCTGCCCGTGGAGCGAGGCTGCCAGAAACAAAAAAAAAAACAGCATGAAGGCAGCGAGAAAATCAGAAGAGAGATGGAGGCCTGAGATAAAGTTCAGCAGTCGACTGCAGGGTTGTGGTAATGGTGTGTTTACTGCTCCGGCTCTAGGCGCTGTCTAGGCCACTCTACAAAGCAGGTAATGAGTCTACACCCTAATTTACACAACCCGAGCTATCTCGACATTTTATGAGATGGCCTCCATGTTTGCCTACAGTGTGGACTAAACTCACCTGGTGTTTACAGGAGAGGTTGTGCCTCGTGGTTTGTTTCTTGTTTCTGGGTTTCTTCGGGTTTGCAGTAGTTGTGAGAAAGTGTGCGGTTGTGCAGAGTGCATGCACACGAGAAAACACGGAGGTAGGTGTGTGAGTGCGTTAACACCGTATCCGTGTGTTCTTTAAACTTTAAAAAGCCTCCGCTAGATAGGGTTACGTGCCGAGATGGAAGGCGAAGCTGAGAGTCTCCTGGCATACACAAAGAGGCAGCAACATTTCAGGTCACAAACTGAAAAGCTTTTACCAGGAACAACATGGTTATGTTCAAAAAACACAACAACACAACACCTTGATACAACAAGTGACACAATCCCTGTGAATATGCTCCGACGACAGGGAGAATATAGAATCAGATTATTTCGGGAAGCTGATCATTTATCCTTCTTGTTATTATTGTTGTTTATAGTGTAGCACATTCCAGGCTACGTTCTAGTCGCACACTAAGAGTTTCAGTCCGACGACCTAAATGATGGACGCAGTGATCCGGTGAAACACACATCTGAGGCTCTGAGTAACTGACCAGCTCCATTTAGTTTTAATTTAGCTTTTTTAATCATGTGACTTGAGATCACTTGTAAAAAAATGATTTCTCTCTCTTTGAATTGTGTTTAGCTCGCAGCTTGTGAGATCTCCCTGCTCGGCCGCAGGTGGGATGAAGCGGGGGGGGGGACCCGTTTACCTCGCAGACACAATTATCATCAGCGTAGAAGGAACTCTGCTCGACAGATGAAAGCATGTTGGGGTGGAGGTGCTAGTGGAGATTCAGGCTAAAGAAAATATAGGCACACAGCCCGGTCCTGCCCGGCAATACTGACTTGTTAGGGTAAGCTTTGGATCAAAGACCATCTTCAAGCATCGAGAGGAAGGAGAATCCGCCCCAAGCAGCCTTATTAATATCCCAACTGTATAGTGGCCATTACCTGCTAAGCCAGCAATGTTCACCCAACCATGTAGGGACTGGCTGTGATGTAATTAAGACGTGCTGGATGAGGCCTTCACCTGCCTCCTCAATTATAGCGCGCTGTATATGTTCATTACCACGCCACCGGAAAGCTACTCCCAGGACTCCCGTGTCCCTCGTCCCACATGCATCGCTCAGTACACTCACTCCGCGTCTGTATGTAAACACCAGCACAAACAAATCTGCAAACATGTGATCTCTAGACCCGCGGGGTCGAGCTCACACTAAATAATTCGCGATAATTTCCCCAGACATAACGGAAAATGTGCAAATACGAGAAAAAAACCATGAAACCTACATACATCAGCGCTTCAGCCACGGGCTTCATGCAACCGGGGACTCCAGCTGTGACTCCAGAAGATTTCCCCCCCCTCCCTCTCAATCATGCCACACTGATTTTAAGGACCTCCCGCTCGGCAGCTTTTTATTTCATGCAATTACGTCTGAAAGTGGCACTTATTTCTGCTGAGCTCGAGTCACAATCGCGTAAACATTTGTGTTCCCCCTGGCAGGACGAGCGCCCGCTGCTGCGTGGAGTCGCATGACGTGTACATGTACTGTGGCGTGTACTGTGCATAAATCCTTCATGATGTAAAAGGGAACATTGAAGAGGACAGGTAATGTCAGCCAGGAGAACGCTTGCATTAACGAACACGTGACTAGTTAAGTGTGCGCTAGGATTCATATTCATTCATTCTCTTCCATAGGCCTCGTAGGTCGAGGTAATTTCCCAATGTATAATTTACCCGACGTATGATTACAGCAATTACCCAGTAATGGCAGCCTTTGTTGAAAAAGTAAAGGACGTCCTTTAACTTGAGAACTGGCAGAACCCACCACTGAACCATGACCCGCCTTCGGCCTTCAGGGCTCTCTGCTGACACAACTGTAAAAGTTGGATGAAACAACTTTTCCACAGTTGAATGAGGACATTGTTTTGGCCCTGCAGCTGTTGTCGTGGCCCAGAGCTGGGATCTGTTATTCGCCCCGTGTCAGGCCACATGGCAGAAAGAAAACCTTGAGGGGATATTTGCGCTGTGGTTTGACAAACAGATCAACTGAGTTGGGAAATCGAGCTTCCTCCAAGAACGGATTATCTCCCAAATCAGCCCCTGTCTGTCAGACATTGCACCTTTATCCTCTTGGCTACTGGGAGAATCTCTGTTTTCCCATGAATTTGGTATTGATTATTCAAATATATAACACAAAAAACACCACATTACACCAATACTAGCCTCTTTATACTTGTTCCAAACAAAAAATTCGACTGTTTGTCTTCACACCCCTGCACTCTCTCTGAAAAACTTCCCCCACAGCAAACTTCAATCCCCTGCAGCCCCGCTCGGCCTCTCAGATCCTCCCACTGTGGATTGCTGGCTGTCCTGTCTCAGAAGTCTGCAGATAGGACTTTCACCAGAGCGGCACAGAGGATGAATCCCTCTCCCCCGAATGAGTAACGCTGCTTCTCTTGTGCATTTAAATAATCATCTTAACACCTGTTCGGACTCCCTCGCCGCTTGTGCTGTTTGACCTGATTGTTGACCGTCCTTTTTTACACAGAGAAAAAGGAAATGGATATCTTATACAAAATAGCGAGACTTCATATTGTATTTAAAAACAAACAATTTTTGAAGATCGGAAGAAAAGCATCAAACTCTGGATTGTTAGGAGCCTCCTGTTTATCCCGAACCCTCAATTCCCACTGCTCTTTTTTTATGTGTTACTTTGAAAACAGGATGTTTGGGATTTCATGGCTTCTTAGCTGCTGTGATGTGTGTCCAAAACAGAACTACACATCACCAGCCTGTCAACACACACACACACACACACAAACACCTCTCACTCAACCTTTTAGCTTTCTTGGAGAAACACTTTTGTAGGTTTTTGGACAGCTGGCGGTGATGGTGAAGGAGAGCTGGTATCCTCCTTGTAAACGGAGCCCAGTAGAGTAGGTCCTGATTGACTGAAGGAAACAGGGGCAGCTATTATAGGAACCTTTAGAAAGAGACTGCACTCAGCTCGCTGCAAGTTCTGTCTGAGGGACCTCATTTGACATTTGGCTGAGCTCTACTCTTGCTGCACTTGCTCCTAAACTTAACCCTGGGCGAGCCCCATTTCCTGCCTTTTAAGTTAACTTATGAACCATCACAGGATTGGCACTTGGAGGGAGCTCGACACATTCTCTTCCCACTCCCTCTGTCCTTAACTTTTCCTTTCTGGCGGTCCATGCAAAAATATGAAATTTTACCCGAAACCATCTCACTTTTAGGTTGGCATAAGAATTTATTCACACCAAGGAGCCTACGACTGAGGCTTTAGGAAAGGGACTAAAAGGAAATATGGCAAGTATTGCAAGCATGCCAAGATTCAATGGCTCTGTGAGCCCCATCAAGTGCATAGGAGGTTCATTTATCAGCTTTAGCTTCTTCGTGTGAAGAATGTTCACTACACTCTACTTTTAATTGTCTTGAATTAGCTAATTACCTAAACGAAGTCAATCATTTCGGAAAGCATCTTAAACTAAACCTTAGCTAGGCTCATTTAGATCAGGGTTACGATGACTGCAAGGCCCTGTCACCACCGAGGGGGACCTGGTGCTGCCGCTGGTTTAGACACTACACAACACTAGCTCCCACTTTAAAAACAGCCTCATCAGTGGCTAACTGTATTACAGTGACCACTCCACACGTGATCACAATGGTTTGGTTGGTCTCACATTTGATTTGATCCCTTCTGTCCCTTTCCTCACCACTGGATAGAGACCATGGATGAAATGCTGCCCAATCACTCCACAACCAATAGATTGAAATAAACACTTTACAGCCTCTTCTCTCGTTAACAAGAATGAGAAGCAGGCAACAAACTTCCAGCCAGATGTTGCTTGGTCATTACAACAGGAGGAGCTAAGTGCAGTAGCCCAGTTAAGGCCGAGGATGATTATAAGTTGACTGACATTGAGATACTGGTGGTGTTTTCCAGTTAGTGTACGAGCTACTCTCAAACAATGGCTGGAACAGATCCCTCCACTGGGACTGGAAGGTTCGAGGTGCACCAGGGCTCATTAGGATACAGAACTGAGCTGTGGTCTTGTTGTGTTGGCAGTAATGGACGACTGTGATACATACAGGCTTTTATACAGACAATGTGCTGCAGTATCTCCTCAAAACACCATGGTGTGTATGCATGGTCACCTGTAGACTCCAATGCAACACCTTTATATACCCTCCTACGATTGGTGGACCTGGTTACAGCAAAAATAATTAAAAGCCCCTGAAAAGGTGAAATGTTGTGGTTCCTACAATGAAATGAAACACAATGAAGGACATCGTACATAAAGCCAAGTGAGCCGGTGTGATCATGGGAGTTTCATTCAGCTGGTGCCACGGGGATTCACACGGTCACACTGGTGCATTAACCGAAAAATAAGCTCTTTGACCATAAATTAGCCGGTGACCCTTGAGAAAAGCCTCAGACATTCTGGCCCCTCGGCGTTTCGGTGACAAACGACGCAGCCACCAAACCAAGGCCGGCCGGACTCAACATTCATTTAAGGCTTGTCCACAGGCAAATGGAGGACATGACACTTTCTGATTACTTTATATTGACTCTTCTCTCTTGGCCTGGGGGAGAGATGCGGCCCAAAGAGGCCACTCTAACAAAAAGCCACACTCGGGGGCTCACTGCTAGACACAACATTTACAGCAGAAATTGTTAGTTAACCCATCTGAAAGGTAACTCTCTCTTAATGGTTTTCATCTCTCTCCCGAAGGCAGCGGTGATTTGTCGCTGCACTCTCGGCAGCTAGATCACCACTAAGTAAAGGGCGCGGGCGACACCGGCATGAAATAACCGGGGCCATAATTACCTCTGCCAAGGAGGTAATGTTTCCTTCTTATTTATTACACAAAAAAACACACACGTGCAATTTCTATCAAATTTGTCTGGAAGGGCGGAGCAAGAGCCGAGGAAGAATTGAATGATATTGCGAGAAATGACCTTTACAACATATTCATTGATTTCCCGGGGGAACAATTCATGGATCTTGAAGTAAAAAAATTCTGAAATGTATGGGGGACTGATATTTATGATAATTTAGAGCAGATCAAATAAGAAATTCTTGTTCGGTGAGGATGTAAAAACATTGATTTTGTATGTGCAATAGCAAAGTCTTGTTAAATTATCAAATACCTATTTGCAAATACATAACCAAGGAGTTATTCCAGGAACGTCTCGTACACATGAGAGCTCTGGGGCTTTTGTTAAGGGACAGCTGGTCATCCTTGGTTTTTCCTCCACATGTTGTGGGGAAGGTTGCAGAGCTCCATCCCTCACAGCTGCCAACTACACACGTGCCATACTAAAAAACACAAAAAATCTATATCCACTCAGCCTTAATACTCCAAAGCAGCCACGAGCGAGCCTGTGCCTGTGGGCTCTGAATACATAAGGAACTGGAGATGCTTCTACATGCCTCACCCCACCTTTGATTACTGAATATCTAACCTTCTGACCCGAAGATACTTTGATCAGCCCGGGCTCCAAGATGCTGGATGTGTGCACCCACTCCTGCTGATACACACTGCCTCCATCACGCGCTCTGACACTAAATTATAGATTATGTGGAGTGTGTGTGTGTGTGTGTGTGTGTGTGTGTGTGTGTGTGTGTGTGTGTGCCTGTTGAATAGAGGGGTTAGGAGTTCTTTCAGTCGTGGCTAAAGCTGCGAGGGGACATGAGCAAAGAACATTCTCCCTGCTCTGCATAGTAATTACCCTGCACCTCGGAACCGACTGGAGTGCCTGGGCACGCTGGCTCGAGAGTTCCTATTAAATGTTATGATGAGCGTATGCTTTTACACACTGCGAGCTTAACTCCGGTTGTGCATTTTTAAACATCTTGCCCAGTAAAAATCAGTCATGCCATTTTTGTTTATCCTCGCATACGTTTCACTGCAGCTCTGCCGGCTCGTAAAGCTGTGATAAAACACCACGGCCAGATGTGCCAGCTGTAAGACACACTTCTCTCATCGGTTCTGGTAAAACCCTGCAAATGGCTGCCCAAGTTCCCTGGAAAGATTTTCAGCGGCATGGCGCAAGAATTCCCAAAGACTTTGGCCGCGCGGTAAAATAAACACAAATGAATAATCCAGAGGTGATGAAATATACATCCATCTGAGATGCATGTTCTGCATCCGCTCAAACTCCCGGCCCGTGTGCGCGGGAACACGCTTGTAGTCTGTCGGTTTGTTAGTTAATGTTTACGTCAAAAGAAGAACACGAAGAGCCAAAAGAAAGCGAGGGAAGAAAAAAAAGAAACAAGCCGAGGGAAAGATATTCCAACGCTGGCAACAGCAAAGGGACAACAGAGAGAACAGCGAGAACATCTTCTAACATCTGGGTTATGTAACGCTGCAAGTTAATCTTACCTCGGGCGGCCTTTTGCCATTCACTGTACAAATGGTAGCAGTAATCCGGGAGTGATTGCATCATTGCTCTATTTAAAACTTTACTTAAAGCTTTTTTTTAGGTGCATTCTAATTAATCTCGGGTTGGGATTCCCTCTGCTTCCTGTTACAAGGACTTTAAACGTGGCTTCATCCGACTACATTATAAAACAATAATGTTAAAGGTCGGACTGACCCACTGAACAACCTCTTGGACGTAACTGTACAGAGTTAAAAATCTTTGGCCCTCGAGAGGATCCAGACTTCAAACTGTGCAGATTGAGAGATGTGTTGTCTTATCTGATGCATAAATAATGTCTCGCTGCCTCTTTGGAGTCATGAAGCGAACGTGTGGGCAGTTCAGCTGAAAAATAAAAAAAAGGCATAACCGTTTTTTCTTTATGTGAAGCGGCAGAATTATTCAAAGCGGGTCCACCCTGGAGCTCAGGCTCACTGAGGTACAGCAGTACAACTATTTGAAAATGTATTTATTGTAATGTTTACAGGCCGATCCGCTCGGGGCGCAAGATAAACGCTGCAACACAATCGCACGACAGAAGATAGACATTAAAAAGCATTGATTTCTTCTTTCTTCCCTTTGTGTTTGTTTTATAGAGATTTACAGCTGTTAAAATGCCCCAGTTCACTATCAGCATGAAATCAATTAAACAAGAGGTCAACAGGAAAAGATGTTTAGAAACGTTTTGTGTTTTGTTTTTCATTCTCGGCTAAAAAACAAAAGTTATAATCCACAACCTTCGATCGTGAAAAAGATCTTGTATCTACACTTGAAAGAAATAATAATTTCCCATTTATAGCGATAATTATCAATTGATATGAAAGATTAAACATGACATGGTCCCTAATTAAATCCACAATCACAAAACATTCTTTTTAAAACTGCTTTTCTATTTGTGTTTAATGATAATGAAGTGAAGACTGTTTAAGATTTGGTCAGAAACAAAAGGCAATTTCCTGACATCTCATTAGGCTTTATTTTAATTGAGGATTCTATAATTAGAAGATTAACCAATAATGAAAAACAAGTTTAAACCTGCAGCCCTTGAACGCGTCATAAATAATCAAAAAATGTGAATCAATTTCGACCTTTTCTCTTGATTGATTTTTACTCCAGAGCAAAAGGAAAATCCCTTTTCTCTTTGACTTCTATGTATTATTTTAAATATTACTGAACTGACTCAATAGTCCTTAATTTACAAGGTTCATTATTTGTTTCATACAATATTTCATTTCTTTTTATTGTGGAACATACATTAAGCAATAACAGCGTTAAGCAAACACTAGCAGCCCACTGCTTACTTCTGATATTCCTCCACATGCAGCCGACATCACAGGACGCGTACATCATGGTATAATAAGCTTGTTTTTCAATATGAGACCTCTCGTCTTACTTACCAACAAATGCACATTTTATTAGATTTGATCATATAAATTGCAAAGGGTAAACTGTGAGTAAATCTGACCAATAAAATGGAAATACAAGCGCAATTTACTTTGGAGTAATTCCCATAAGGAGCCTTTATGTGGTTGGTGAGTATAGCTTTATATTTGAAGTCACTGCAGCTTTGTTATTTTGAGCCGTAAATAAGAATACAGATTTCAGACTGGATGGAAGAAACTGCCAAAATATCCGTGGTGGTAAAGTACATTTTACAATTGTAATTGCAAACAAAAATAATGTTTTTGTGTTTTATTTATGGCCGACTTTATTTGGTTTCTCTTGCCCACAAGATTTTTTCTCCAATGACTCATAAAATGATGCAAAAATATAAACTCAACTAAATTGCATCATGAATTCTGACATTTAAGTGTAATCACAATATCCAAGACACTCGCTTGACCCCCTTGTTTATATCTGAATACAGATAGTGACACATGCTGTTGTGTAATCAATGCATCGTGATATGAGTGAGGAAGGTAGAGACGCACACTCGATTTTAATTGTGACCAAAGCGGAGGGAGATGTGCGACCCTCTCGGTGTCGAAAAAAAAACCCTCATGAATAATTAATCGTGTATCGTGCAGAGGAGGGGCTGACGATTATTCTGAGTCACCCGCCGTGAATTCAACAGTCTGAGCTTCCTCCCTCGTTCAAGGTCGCTCACAGACAACATCTGAAATCCTTTAGTCTTCAGAGTGATGACCTTGACCTCCAGATGCTGCATCCCACAATGCTTTGCCAAAAAGGTTCAATGACTTGTTTAAAATAAAAAAATGTAATAATACCCTGATGAAAAGCAGAAACAGAACCTTTGAAATCTGGTGACCTTGCCAACTTGATGAAAATTTGATCAGCGCATCTCCAAGAGCTGGAAATCAGAGAGCGGAGAATGACCCAAGACCTGGATATGAGAATCTGTGCTGACCTAATAGAAATGAAAAAATTATTCATATGTTTTTCTTCTAAATCAAGGGACACGTCTCATCCCCTGACGTCTTATCATTTTAAATCAAGGGTAAAATCTTCAGGGTTTCATTCCAGGTTTGTCAAGTTCACCAAATGTTCTGTTTTATATGTTTTAGAGAAAATTGGCTCCAGATAAAAAAACACCTACATGTATGTTCCTTGCCATCAGAAGTGTCACCCTACCAAATTCATGTCAAATACCAGCAAACATTTGCTTTAAAAATATCCACTACAATGTATTCATTACTTTTCTGCACATTGTCTTTAATGTGGACATAATCCCTCCTTTATTAGTGCTCTGCCTGCATGGCCCTGTAATCTGGTATCACTGTCAATCTCTACTGTAACAGTGCTGCAGCTGCACGGCGGCCATTTTGAGTGAAAGTCGGGCATCTGTTGTGCAGAGATTAAGGAAGATCAGAAGATCACAAATGCTTTCAATCTAGGTTTCATGAGGGGGATGAAATGACCTCCCTCCATGGAACTTTCAGCTCAGTCACACATGAAGTCTTTACACCGGTGGCCCCACATCACAGCTCCCCCCCTCTCTCCACTCTTCCTCTCTCTCTCTCTCTCTCTCTATCTCTCTATCTCTCTGCTCCCTAAAGTTCAGGAGGTAAAGTACTTAACAGTGTCTCCAAAAAGCCAGACAGGGAAATGTGGGATACAACAGGTTTAGCTCCACTCTCCCCCGCCCACACACGAGTGCTTTCCTGTGATTCTTGGCTTTATTTGTTCCACTCCTGAAAAGCAGAAGGTGTTGGTCCATGGAAAACACCGATACCACACCATCTTACCACCTGATATGTGAAGTATGTTCCCCCACTTTGCCTGTGATGTATATTATAATTCGAAAAAAGGGCCAAACCTATAATTTCACCCAAAATCTGACAATATTAAACACAAATTGCGGCTTTACTGTTAGCATGTTGGCGGCTGTATTACACAAATATATTCACTCAACAAAGCTCCCAATCTTTAAAACAATTAAAAATCCAGGTACAATATAGCGCCCTAATAATAATAGGAAGTATAAACGTAATGCATCTTCAGAGGCTAACGGTCTGTGCTGCTCTCCTCCCTGCTAGAGCGACTCGGCCACAGAGCCGCCCCTGCAAAGCTGGAGGGGATCAGTGTCTTGCTCAAGGATGCTTAAGCAGGCCGAATGCTTACCAACACAGAAGCTTAAACCCCGGATCTTCCAGTTGAGGGATGGTGTCCCTTTCACTGTGGCTTCCTGCCACTTGCAAACACCCGAGCATCGGGGCTGGCAACACTTGCTCCGGGCTTACAGATAATTCTTCTGGTGCATTCTGAACGGGGGGAAAGTTATTATTTTTGCAGCAGCAGACGCAGGGCTGCAGGGAGGCGCCCATGTGCAAAGTGGAAGAGCCCATGTTAGGATGTTTTAACAGGAAATAGCTATGCAAGAAATTACGCATTACACTGCAATATTATCGTAAGAAAAAGGTCCATCTAAAATCTCTCTTTGACTCCTGCCCTCTCTCAGCTGTAATAGGCTGCAGAGCACGACAGCATTCACGGTAATGAGGTGATGTAAGCCGAGCTGAGGTAACATGACCCACCTGCACTTTCACTGTAAATGAAACCATGAACTTTACGCTACTTATAGATTTAATTAATCCAATGACTAAGCCACTGCTCAAGCCGCCATGTGAGGGACATTCACCCCAGTGTTTAGCACAGATACAGTCACAGTGGACGTAAAGTATTAGACAACATGTGGATGAATTCCTCCTAGCTCTGATTTATGCAGAATAAAAGCAGATGACTATTGTTGAGGCATGTTTCTATTCCACTGTTCCAAAAAAAAAAAAAATTCCAAAACTTAACTTGTCTGTGATTGGCAGATTTTGTCAAAATGCACTATGGTTAAAAACACGTGGGAAATATCCTACTCCTCCTTCATTGGATTTCTCAAAGCAACATGTGTTGTTGTGTCGATTAGCTTCAAACAAACAGCGTGAAAGTGGAAATGAAAACTGTTGTGTTGCCCTGGCGTCGGGCTCCTGCTGAAGTTCTGCGGTGCTGAACCGGCAGCTCCTTCAAAGTGCACTTCACATGCATCTTCAATTTGCTGCAGTGCTCTCTGTCATTACCCCCGAAGTGGTTTTATTATCACGGTATTATAGCTATTACTTAAATGTTGATTGTGAGAAGGTCCAGAGTTGTCTAATCTAATCTGCCTTTGTCTCTCTCTTGCAGGATCAGTACTCATTACTTGCTCGTGTCTCTCCTGCGGTCGAATGGCGTGCACAGGGATAGCGCTGATGTTGGCGTTTTCCCCCGTTTGCAGGTTTGGCAGGGAGCGGATGCAATGCACACTGGGATGATCTCCTCCTCTCTGTGTCTCTTTGCCTCTGAGTCGTCTATGAAACATAATACTAACCTTTATAGCCGCTCTTAAAACAGCGCTTTATTTTTGACAGGAAAACGCAACTTCTCATTCTGTTAGACGTTCCCTTTGCCTCATCACATCCTGTATCCCACCACGAGAGAGAGAAGCTGAACAGACCAAGGTTAACAAAACGCTTACCTTAGTTTCAGGTGAGGAAGTGTTATTTGTTCTAGGGAAGGATCCACTCCACATATTTATCTAAACCAACTGATGTGCAATGAAGTCGTCCTTTCCTCTTTCTTTCCTAGAAACACTCTCGGTAGTTATACGCACGGTAGCCTTCATCTATGATAAAGACTATAGGTTAGTGGGGGCCATCTCTTAAGTGTCCAAGAAATGGAAAGTGGGAAATGGACTGTATTCATACAGCACTTTTCTGTCCTTATCGACCCACGCAGAGTGCTCTATAGTACAGGCAGCCTTCGCCCATTCACAAACGTTCATACATCTATTAGATTCGTCCTTCCATCAAACGCAGCCATCAGGGTTCATTTCTGGGTTCAGCATCTTGCTCAAGGAAACTTTGGAATGAAGGTGCAGGGGGTGCAGACCGCCCCTCTGCCTCGTGGAGGACCCTCTCTTCCTCCCGAGCCCTTACAGTGGTAAACGAAGCAGACCACACATGGGCGAGGGTCGGGGGTTGGGAGGGGGGGGGGGGGGGGGGGGGGGGGGGGGGCTTTCCAATTAGCTGCTTCAGCCAGAGCCATTCTCATCACGCTGCAGTTAATATTATGGCAAATACAATTGGAACGGGCATAATGGCTCTGTTTACAATAACGTGGCCGCTCAGTCAGGAAGTCATTTTTATGTTATTGGCTAGAGCAAAGAAAACAAGAAGCCCTAATGGAGAGAGGGTGAGTGGCCAGAGCACAACACTGTTATGAGTTATTTACGCACACGTGACAACGCAATATACATTTAAATCGGTAAATGTATATTGTGGTTTTATGAATCAGCTTTGTGTGCCAAGATGACAGTGAGCTCTGGTTGTTAGCAGCAGCAGCAGCAGCAGTCAGACGGAGGAGGAGGACAAGCTGTCTCGGGTGCAGACATTTTGACGGAGACATCATGGAGACATTACTTATATCAAACGCCTCCACGCCCAAGCTGGAATTCACCAACTGTTTGTGTTTATTTACTCCTCAGTTCGTCATTCATGAATGAAGTGCGTGTGAAAAGAGCCAAATTATCCTCTGATTACGCTGGTGAGGTTTCGCTGGTCACTCGCAGCCTGGAGACTCTTTTTCATTTTTCATTTTTCCGTGCAGTGTGTGTCCACTCATTTATCATCTGCCCCTGGTGCCAGATATGCGGTGTCATAACATGATAATACGGCTTCACACATCCGGCGGTGATACATGTGGCAAAACCCGAGAGGTGGAGGCCTATGGGACATTTTTTTACAGGCATGAAATGACTCTATCCAGGCCTCCTGTGGTCCAGCCGGTGGCAGACAGCAGAGAAGGAGGATGCACCAAGTTTCACACCTATAGAGATACCACATGAAATAACATTCTGTGGGAATGTGCCCATGGAGTTTGTTAATTAGTTTTTTTTTTATAAGTGAATAGAAGCCCCCCCTCCTCTCGTTCCTCTTTCTCATTTTTACGTCATATTAAAATTATTTGAAAAAAGATTATCATTTCCACTGAGATATTGTCTCCAAGCTTTTTTTTTAATTAGAGGAGTAGCTGATGTTTTAATCCACTTTCAGCTTAATTCTTTTGTGTAACACAAATAGGATAATACAGTTCACTCAGTGCACCACAGGTACACTTAGTTTTAGTGAGTCATTGAGAAGATGTAAAGCTGCATTAACATGACGGGAGATCAAAATGAAGTAATACATGAGAGAGGAGGATGAGGGGGGGGGGGGGGGTTCTACTCAGACAAATAGCACAATTAACAAATGCACATTCACACAGTATCTTCACTGAACCCGCATCTCTGTGCTTCCTGCTCGGCCTCCCAGCTTCTCTGGTCTCCTTCCCTCGGACCCTCGCCACCACCCGGACCACAGGAGGCTTCAGTGGAGTCATTTCAAGCCGTTGAAATTTCCCATCAGATCGCACCTCTTGGGTCTTACTACAGGAGCCGCAGCTCGCTAGGTGAACCCCCAATGTGATTATATGACACCACTTCTAGTGCCGGGCTTAGATGATAATGACTACCTGTCCATGGATAGCAATATTCCAACTATTTACCATAATCTGAATCCAGAAGGGAACGATGTCTCTTTAAATGCGACTAAGGTTTAAATACTCCACATTTCTAAATGGGATTATTGCTTATTCCTTGTTTGAGTTTATTTAGGTTAAGATCATCAGAAAATGCTATTTACATGACGGTGTCTTATTCAGACTATAGTCTTGATTAGGGTTAATATGTGAATATTATATAACATGTGCTCCACCAACAAACTTACACCTACACATTCCTATATATATCTAAAGCAGCTGTAGTGTGTCTCTTGCTTATTACCAGGTACGTGGTGGAGTTAGTCGTCCGAACGGCTCAACACCTGCTATTATGGCTTATACCAGCAGAAAAACACCCAGGTGTACCTGATGCCATTACTGCTGACTCCGTTCTATTCAAGTGTTGCTGTAAGTCTGCTGAAAAGGACGGTGAAGGAGATTTTTCAGTCAGCACACTCAGATCCTACGGAGACATCTAATGAGCCAAAACAACACCTGTGTGGGTTGCACCATAGGTGTGTTGGGCCTTAAAATAGATTACTGAGGTAAATGTGTGTGTAGGCGTAAAGAAGGCGATTAGGGAGATCAGCCGACGCTCAGCCGGAGTGGATGGCGTCAATGGTTTTCGTTCCCGCCCGAGCCGTAAGGCTGCGAGCTCCATTTGTGCTCCCTCATCCGCCCTCCGGCCTCCTCTCCTCTTTCCGCTCTCCACGCCGTGACCCATGAATCAATCGAGGTCCGCCATTGCAGAGGATGTTCCAGTCGGCTCGATGCAGGTCGGAGGAGATGAAGAGCGGAGATAGAGGAGCTCTCCAGAGGAGGACGGAGATGCGCAGTTGAGTCTGTTACCCGACAGCAACACCATTTCCCCTCAAAATCTGCTTATTGATCGGCCACTAACGCTCAGCAGATTGTAGGAGTGTCGAGGGCTGGTGAGAGACTGTGACTGCACAAAGCTCAATGGGGACAAAGAGTAGCACCAGCCGTGGGTGTTACATGATTCTGAAAAGTATACGCCGTGTGTTTATCTGACACTTCTACCACCTTCCCCTCCTTTTCCTAATTAACCAGCCGTCATTACTCCTCTAATATCAAAGCATAAAAGGATACAGCACCTGCTTCCTTTCGCAAAACACAAACAAGCTGTAGACTTCATTTACAGCTTTCATAGCTGCTCTGAATGCAGCTCGCACGTCGCAGCGGAAAGACTTCTACTCTCTGTATGTGTTATTTTCATTTAGTCACAGTCTGTGACGCCTGCAGTCGATCCATCATCAGTATCGGAGCAGAAAGCATCATCAGTCACTGTCAGGCTGAAACACTTAAACTTTTAATATCATTTCCCATATCCCATATTTGTTTTTCTATAGACTGTAAATCATTCCCGCATTAAGGCAGCGTCCTCCGCGTACTCCGAATGCATAGAAATTAAAACACGGGAGCATTAAAGAGAGCTGTGGGCGCAAAGAGCAGCTTCATATTCAAACTTATTTTACATGAAAATAAATGAGTTTCTGGGCTTATTATGTAACCTAGTTTCTGCCAGTTTCAACAAGATAAATTTAAGACTTTTAAAGATCTTTAAAGCACCAACGTAAATGAAAAATGAAAAACCAATGTCAAGAACGCCAAATAGGAAGGAATATTGGAATTCCAGAATTACTTCACCATAATTGAAGATAAGGCGAAGTAGCCTCGTACATAATAAAACCTCGAAAGCCACGTTATTGCTCTGTTATCTTTTCCACAGCTGAGCTTTGGATTCTTCTATCCATAGCTATGTTGGTTATTTTTTTTGTTTTATTACAGCGTGCTCACGTCTCTTGTTGACAAAGAACTACAACAACCAGACCTATTACAAACTATGCCACCATAAGAAGAACACAACTCGATTTGAAGCTAATTGGAAGTAGCATTAAATTAACGTTAGCATAAGATCAACCCCAATGAAATTGAAAACCTAATACGTCGAATTTGAACCAGGCATCACTGTAAATGAAGATAGCTAATGATACTGGCGACTGGCGGCCATGATGACGCTCAGGAACATTTCCACTGTGGGTAAAGTCAGTTAAAAACTGTATTGATGGATTGGACGAATGAATGATGACTTACTAAATAGATTTTGATGTTGGAGTTGATGGAATCCTTCTATTACACGACGCTGGAATACACAAGCTCGATGTGACAGATTTTATTTACTTGCTCTCGTGGCAGGTTATTGTGCATGTATGGATCTATGGGGCAATTCTGATGCAAAATAGGAACAATTCCTCTCACCCTAGTTTCATATCTGCCATTTTGTGGGGAGGGGAATGACTAAAGGAATAAGAGAGTGGCAATAACATGACAGAGAAATGCATCTGTCAACGGGGCCGGCAGCCCTGCGTCACATTAGTGAAGCAAAAACAAGCTCTGACACCACAATGCAGGTGACAGGTGATACAGCTGTGCACCGTGACTGATTGGACTCTGTTAAAATGGAGCCGTGGAGAGCGAGGACGTCTCACTTGGTCAATAAGATCCATGCACACATCTCTTTTCTCTTCATTGCTCCCTCAGTTCATTTGCAGCAGGGAGCTGTGGGAAATGGGAGCGCTGGGATCCTCCACTACAAAGGGGGAATTTTCCATCACTCAAAATAATGAAATGGGAATAGGAAAGGGATTTTCTTTAAAGGGGCCACATAGCGTTGACGACACAACGTTTGATTTCTGCAGAGCAGAGATGTACGGCTGTGTGTGGGGTTATAACGGTCAAGTGGACAAATGCTGCTGACAGCCTCTCAGGAGTAAAGGCCATGGGCGATTAAGACCTTGCCTGCTCGGATCTGATCACTTTCAGCCCGACCATTGTGGAGCGCTTTCTGAAAAGGTCAAGGCGTCAAGAGAAGAAGAAGAATTCTGCACCTGGTCATGGATTTATGCAAGTGTTGTTCTGCTCTTAGATCCTTGTCTGACCAATTCGGATTCATTTATTTGTTCAACGAATTGCAGAGGACGGAAAATAATAGAGGAGATTGCATGTTAGCAAACATGGGGGGGGGACCATACCTGTTGGGTATGGCTGCTAATGCAGCCATACCCAACAGGTATGGTCTTTATGCTGCTGGCATAAAGACCTCTATGGCTTATAGCGACGTTATGGCTGGTCCGACAGGGCAGAGGGAGAGCTGCCTGCTTGTTTAGGCCACATTAATCAGGACTGTGACAACAGCAGTAGATCTGGAAAGCCTGTCGCTGCCCTCCACACATATACTTGAAGCCGTTCTTCACCTCGGCCCTGTGGAGCGCCGCTGCTTCGTGTTCTAACATCAGATCTGCTGGAACTCGGTTACACCTGAGACGCCAGGGGAGGGAGATTAACTAGCCTGAAGTCTAGAGACTTATGAAAGTCTTTTTATTGAATCTGTCTTATCGTGGGTGGATACAGGCTGATCGTTAGCCATGTTTCTTGCCATAGTGGCTGTTAGCATGCTAATAGCAGTAGCTGAAACCAAACCTGTGCTGAAGTCATAGTCTGTATATAAACATGGTTACATACTTGGCTTCCAAAAATTGAAGCCAATGCGGAAGTGCCAGAAATGTGCATACTCTCAAATGACCAGCAGAGGGCGATAGCGCTGGGTGCGAGTTGAGAAAATGATTATATTTCTCACTTGGTTTATAATGTCAGAAAACTATTTTCTTAGTGAGTTTATTGTCTCAATTGCTAGTTTTAAGTGTTCTTCGAAACAGGAGGATGTTCATTTTGCATATTATTGTCCAATTTAGAATTTAAATAGAAGATAAAGCATCGTCTGCATTGAAGCATGGATACCGTGTGATTGGCAGCTAGTTCTGTCCAATGGGTGCAGGTCGCTGGTGTAGGTGGGTATGCACCCCCGACTGTTACCTCATGGAATAGTTTAGAAGTTTTTCAAAGTATCACTAATTAACTGCAGTACTCCATAGTTTCAACAACTAATCTACAATTCTCGCCGACCTGCAGTGTTGTATGTGAAGTCATTACGTTAAACCAGGGAGGCAAAACCCAATTTGCACCAGCTACATTCACCTGAAGCTCATCTTTAATTATCGTGCAATCCTAAAACTGCAATTATTTTCTAGAAGACTGTATGAATCAGTTCAATTATGTGTCTTCGGCTGCAGGTGTAGACGCTTATTAAACAGTAATGTGCAGCACTTCCATCAACGCCATCATCCCAGACAGTGATGCATTTAAAAACCACTTTTTCAAAGCGGTGATAGATAAATCCCTCACATCTCCACCCAAAGCTTTGAAGTCAATAAGACAATCCTGCTCCTTAAGTCACCAGGTATTATCTATAGAAAAAAAGAAAGCAAGCGCTCGCTCACATTCTTTTTCAGTGGATTTTGAAAGAAGCCTTCACTCAGATAAGATCTGCTAGCTTTATTTTCTCACAAATACACACAATATCTTATTGACAAATAGCTTGCAGGATAACCGTGCAGAGTATGAACATCTTGATGAGAAAATACTATACTTTATACTGTCTGTACTATATATATATATATACATGTGTATACTTTGGTTTTCATTAAGGAACATTTATGCTAGGAATTAGAATCTAGGAACCAGTCCTATGGAGTATGTCATTTCAAACATGGTCTTCATTTTGTGCTCTGTCTATATCCTAACACTGATAAATGGAGACAAATGAACAGTGACAGAGGGACGATTACCATTGCCATGCCAAATGGACATTAAATAAAATGACAACTACTTATAATCGAGACATCAGGAAAACTATGACCGCATGACAGGAAGGCATTGATCATTTCCCACATCTCTGTGTTAATAAGATCAAAGATATTGACACTGCGCTCAAGAGCCTCAGAGATCCTCGCCACCTAGAATCTGTCCGCGGAGACAGCTGCAATTTGTCTTTGGATTCGCGCCATAGTATAAGCGGGGAAACCGGGTTGGCGAAGCGCAGAGCTAATGTGTGCACGTGTTCCCCGAGGTGCGAGAGGATAAATGACCATGTTTGCTCTCAAATTAAGACGTGCGCGCCCTACCTCAGAACGGAAATGAGGTATAAATGATACGATCTGTCGGGCCACTCCCCCGTCAGCGGGCCAAGCAAGGAGCACATCATACAGACAATCACAGAAAGAGAGCAAAGAAAATCATTTAAAAAATATCTCCATTTTAGGCACACACCCCAGTCATAAAGCTCAGGAGGATATTGCTGAGATGCCAGCGACTCAGGTTAGAGTGAATCTAATCAGAGGGGCTCAGGATCTCTAGCTGTGGCAGATGGAAATTAATGCCGTTACACAAGAATACAACTGAATACACCTCAATGCTAATTCTCTGTTGTATTATTTGTTTTACTGTCCATATGTGATGCAATCCTTGCTACCTTTCAGCTCTTTAATTCAAGCAGTTGGGGAATAATCCAGCAACTTTTACCTCCTTCTGTTCTATTGCCCATATTCTATGAGGGCTACTTAAAGGTGCATAGAAGCGTATCGTGTATTAAATCTACGGTTGTAGCGTTAGAGCACAGGCACACACATAAACATCGCTATCACTCCCAACTGATTCCACGTGGCAGGTAGACGGAAGAGTGAAAGACAAGTTCTCATTGAGAGAGAGAGAACCGCATTGAGGCTTCTAGTAGGTACGTACACAACAACAGCAGCTGAAGCTTTGAGGACTGCCTGTCTGCGTGGATGGTAACGACTTTTGGAAGAAGAAAAACCCGGGAGTTCGCTATTGTTAATATGCCAAAATATTGATTCCCTATGAAACTGTGGCATGACAAATTGGAATATAGCAAGACGCCGCAGTCTAGATAGTTAATAAGAAACATGGATATCCTGCAGGATTTTATTGCAGCTTGCTTTACCGACTCAGCCTGTGCATCCCGTCCACGAGGGGAACATTCATAACACATCCGGATCACCTGACCCGAAGCAACTGTCAATCATGTGCAGGAGAATTTCCTCACTGCTAGTAAGACTGAAGTCCATCGGGGTTCTAACATGTTTCCTTGAGTAGTTTATGCACTTTAACAGTTTTGTCTTGTGCTAGTTTCTTCAGTGGGACATTCTGCTCTTCACATGGGCGGATGTGACGTCTTGGCTTTTGGCCGTCTTACAGCAGATGTCCCGTGTTGTCCGCCTGGTTTCTCTCGTCCCTTGCGGCGTCTCTTCCTGAACCACCTTCTGTAAAATGTCACCGTGGCTAAAACGCTGTCCAGAATGATTGAGTCTTGTCGCGGAGGAGCATGCCTCATATTTTATCACCCACATCCTGCTGGAATATTAATCCCATCCGAATGGGCAGCTCGGAGCATGTGAATACAAAGGGCTCCCTGTGATTTCAGGCCCTCAGGGATGGGCCGGCACGAGCGTTCAAAAGAACTCAACAGACTGAAATGAAAAAAAACTCTTTAAGACACTGACAATGCAAAAAGAAAGAAAAGGTTGATGGCTTTTTCACGCGAGCGTCGAGGTTTTAATTCCGTCGGCCACGGAGGAACATTAGCAAGCAGCTCGATGTTAGTGCAGATCAATAGGAGCCACAGAATCAGGGGAGGCAAACGCTGCCCGACAACAACGCATGAAGCATGCATGTGTTAAATTGCCTCGCATTCAGATTTAAGTGAATCCTCTTTCGGTTCTTAACTGCTCTGTAATGATGAGGCCTGAATGGGCTCATAACCCCTGTAAGCACCTGCTGCAATCGCCGGGCTATTACCGTCGCCACGCCACAACCCTAATGGCCGCCACTCTACATCGTTTTGAAACTGCCCCCCGAATGCACCGATGAATGGCGCTAATGTGGTCACCACTTCCTCACCCAACCCCACAGCCCACTGTCGACGTGGCGAGCCAGCGAGCGGTTTAGTGGACAGAGATAATTACGCTCCTGCTCATCTCCTCTGCCACCGAACCGACTCTGCTGCGAGTGTTGCCAAACAGCCTCGAGGACCAGGAGAGGCGTTTGATTCTTTCCGCAGCTCGTTGCTCTTTTTGTTTTCCCATCTTGTTAGAGATTCATCACCGCGGTCCCCGTACGGCTGGCCCAGGCGTATCAGGTGGCATCCCCCTCGCTAAAGAGCAATTTAACAGTTAACTCACTCCGAGCGGGGCCCCATTACAGGTGAATCTAATTCTGGATTAGACAATATGCAACCAGTCTTTGTTTACAAGGCGCCGGCAAAGAAAAAGTGACGCCCCGATCTGGAGAGATTAAATTTAAAAGAGGTCCCAGCCTGACTCACTGCTCCGATCGACATCATTCGTTTTGCCTTAACGTCGAGAGATGGGAATATTATTGACTCGCGGGAAAGTGGCAGAAACAGGAGAAATAGGTGCAAAGCAGATTCTTCTACCTCGCCGCCCCCAGGCTCGGCAGTAAGGACATGTACGTGATGCATTAAAGCTGCTTGACTTGACTTGTGAGATCCAGTCGGTCCCCCGCACTGAAGTGTTTTGGCAATTTTGAGTTCGCTGCACCAAATGACACACACTGTCACCCAAACATAATACACTTGTTTTTACCGTTTTACTTCACATCTACAGCTATAAACTCCAAAAAATAAGTGTCTGCTCTTCGGCCTTATGCAACGTTTCCACTCTGCAAATCCTAATCACGAAACATTTCCGGATAACGGCTGGTTTCAAGAAACGACAAAAAAATTGCCATCAGGTTTTATTTTGCTGGAAAATTGCTCATTTTAATAAGAGAAAAAAAGATAGAAAAGATATTTGTTAGCGTTTACATACCAGGAAATGCAAAAAAAAATAATAAAGGGCAAGATAATTGAGAAAAAAAATATATATATGAAATTTAAATGGTAAAAGTCATTGCCTATAAATTATAAATTGAACTTTGCATTCAGAGTTTAACGTACTAAGCCTGTTCCTAAGGCAACGAGCAGGGGTTGGTGGTTTCGCTCACCTCGGGTGAGAAAACAAGTTTCTTTCCAGACTAATCACATCCCAATCTCCCGTTCTGGGAGACAACTGTCAGTTAATTTGAACGCTTTTCTGTTTTTTTTCCTTTTTATAAACTCGACATGTGACTCCTCCTGGTTCTTCCTGTCTTGTGCTTCTGTCTGTTGTCTGCAGCGTTTTCTCCCCAGTGCCTGTGCTGTTATGCCGCTGCACTAAAAAGTCCTGTCAACTCGTCAGACGAGTGAAAGGCAGCAACATCAATTTAAAACAAACCCCTCCCGTGCCCTTGCGCATCCCAATAACATATGCACACGCGTGTTTACTCAGTGTACAAGGTCACACACCAGGCACACATGCAAAGGCAGCACTGGCCAGCATTTCCATTTGCCTGATCGATAAAATGGAAAACAGAGTGATAGAAACGGGATGCGCGGGAAATTGATTTATTAGTAGAAGGACATATTTGTGCATTAGCAAAGATAAGTCAAAAAAACGGGAATAGCCATTAGGGTAAGGACGTGTATGTGCACATCGCCCACCTCATCCAAGGATTCTGCCCTTCTCCAATATTTGCAGAAGCCTGGATGTTTTGGGAGGAGTCCATTTTGGCAGCCCCAGCCTCTCTAAATCTGGGCCTAGGAGCCGAGCCGCTGTATCTCTCCAACACGCAATGCATTTGTATCATTTTAAATCACAATCTTGGCTGGTGGTCGGGTGTGAAGACAGCTTTTCCTCCACCTCCATCATACCTTTCTCTGCACTCCCCTTGTGAGCAAACACACACACACACACACACACACACACACACGCACACACACACACACACACGCACACGCACCTAGCACTCATGCAGCAGCGGTAGTGTCATCTGGTTCTTTCAGCATGACTTCACTCAAGGATCTTTAGTTGGGGCCAGGAAAGGCCATCAGGGGTGGAATGGGTTCCTGTCACGCACATCTAAGAATCTTTGATCCCATCCATATGTGTTTAAACATTCATACGCGACCATTAGCTTGTGGTAAGTCGGCTTTTAAAAGGGAGCCACGGAGGAGGAGCTGCTGAAGTCGGGCAGGGAGGTCAGGGAATTCTGTGTCTGGCTTATTGTGAGCGTGACCTTTTTATTTTCCAGCTTCAAATTAGATCCGACTGAGACGGTTTGAAAATCTCTCCGGTTGGAAAAGTCAGAAAGGAAACAGCATGTGTTATTTATTTCAGTGTACTTGAGCTGCAGCCTCTTCCTGTTTACCTGTAGATAGAGTTATATCTAAAGAGCCTGATACTGTTCCTGGTGACCAGCAGCTACTGAAGGTGAGTCGGTCAGGTAATAGATTAGTTCCAGCAGCCCTCCCCTGATTGGCTGAGCCTGAGGTTATTCTCAGGTCTCCTGTGATGCTCCACATTCTTTTGATTCCAAGTTGCTTGAGAGTTGAGTGACAGCCTCAAACTGCTGAGTTGAATCGAGGGTGTGAGTGGAGGTGAGGGTTCGACGCTGATTCATGATGTATTCCATCATTCCTCCTCCAAGGTGTGAAAAAGTGCTGATCAGTGAAATATACTGAGAAGAAACCAGTCAGCAAGTCTTTTGTGATGAATGTCAACTTTTTAAAATAAATGAATAAAGAGGGTTTTAATATTTTGTCATGAATATTAAAGAGTAAATGTCAAATCCAGTTGTGAGTGTATATGTTCTTGTATTATTTATACGTTCTTCATGTCTATCTGCTTTGCATTGCCATTACTTTCTTTGAATAAGGTACAAGATTTGATTAAAAAAACATTATTGCAAATGAAAAATCAAACATACAAAACATACTAAAGAAAAATATGTAATTTAATTTGTATTAACTTTTAATTCATATAAGTTTATGGCTTTGCTGTGGCCATTTAATCTCTGAGTAACAATAGTAGTCGGTGATGAGGATCCAAATACAATAGACAAATGAATAAATCATTACAGTTTTCAATGTTCATACAACAAGACATTTGAGTGTTTTCAAAGCCTTAAGGGAATTTTTCACTCTTGGATTATTATAGTACGTACATGAAAAGACATTATGGGATTCACTCATTAATTTATATGTTTTTAGTTAATAATGATGTGATCTGAATCTGTCTTTACCAACTCAAGCATTTGTATCTAGAGCAACTGAATCCACATCCACACGTATGACAGCCAATCACACCCAAGGTTCTCTTTCAATTAGTGCAGCGGTGGACAGTTACTAGCTGACAGGTGGCTTTAATCTTCCCACTGTCAGGATGGGTTACTGCAGTGTTACATGGAGCCTGAATCCTCTCTGTATTGTCCGTTTACACTGTCGGCGCGTTCTTATCCAAACACAAGTGAACGGCCCGGAAACGAGCTTAAATCCTGACATCGGCTAAATTAAAAGTAACTAATTAGCGTTGAATGCTGTCTTTGCAAAGCCCAGGTTGCCACAGTGCTGGAGCGGCCTTGGCAGCAGGGACAGAGAAGAAGGACGGAAACGCCAAATAAATAAATGAAAGGTACAAAGAGGAATAAAAAGGGTTTTGGTGTAAGTACAGGCGAGGGGGATCCTGTGAGGGAGAGATGACAGGGAACCACCACTTATCATGGCCGTCAAGGTAAGCAGGTGGTTTGAAATATTAAGTTAACGCCAAATTAATACAGATTAATACAGATCAAAGATGTGAATTCAGTTTCTCATCGCGCTCTGCTATGTTGCACGTGGGGGGGGGGGGGGGGGGGGGGGTCGCTTCATTCACACGCGTGTAACAGCACACACACACACGACTGAAGAACACTCGGGGTGCCTGACGGTCACATTCAATAATGAATCCATCGGAGTGCGGTGCGAATTATACACGCAAACTGTTCAGGAACACACACACACTCCTGTACAGTACGTGTGTGTGTGTATGTGTGTGAGTGTGTGTGTCCCCGGACTCCCTTCACTCCAGTGCGATGGTGATTGGCTCTCTCCACTGGACTGACTCCACTCCTGCTCCACCATTCCACTCAGCACAGTGAGAAATCACCTAGTCAGTCCGGCACTATTACAGAGTAATTGGCCTTTTAAAGAGGGGCTCCACCATGTGAAACACTGTAACTGAGAATGATACTCTCGCTGCTCCGTTCCCCCATTTTGTCCTCCATCCCTCCACCCTCCACGCCTCCACCCTCCACGTTTTCCCTGCCCTCTCTCTCCCGGCCTCGTCTCCTGCTCGCCTCCCTCCCTCCCTCCCTCCCCTCCATCCCTCCCCTCCTCGCCCGGCCAGCTGCTCGCAGTGTGTCTCTGCCGCTCAACATCGTGTTCCTGTTGCGCCCTGTCTTCTGCTGACTCGCGCCGACCTCTAAAAAAGGCCCCGGCGCCGTGGCTCCCCTGCGTTACGGCTCTCAGCGCCGAGCGGCTCCTCGACTGGACACACCGACTCTATTTTCTGAGACGAGGGCGAGATAAGACGGTGGGGCAGTGATTCGGTGTCAGGGAGGGAGCAGCCGTGGCAGCAGCGTTAAAGATGGAACCGTCCACCCAGAAAAACCCGGGCAGGCGGCACAACAACACTTATAGAGACGCTATAGACTAGAAGAAGAATGGTGGCAAGACCTAGACACCATCAGTGACTTATCATTACTAGAAGGGCACTCAAGGACCGACCTGAAACCACTTTTAAATTCACTAGAGCCAGATTATTATTGGGATCCGCACTAAATTGCATTCTCTCCCAAATACAACGTTCCCTGATTATTTCCATCAGGAATCCAGGAATTATTCCCTGAGAAATCAATGAAATGTGGAAAAACATCCCAAAAATGATATTCCTGGATCTGTCCCTTTAATCGGAGTCTCACCAAACTGTAATAGGTTCTTACCTGGTCGATACTACATCCTTACCCCAGGTTGTGTTGTGACCCATCTGGTAGTTGTTGGGTAATTTACATTAAGGCAAACAAACAAATGCAGACGCCCTTTCTTCCTGTCATTAACATTTTTCAGTTTTTGACTCATATTTCCACATTTCACTGTTTTCATTAGTGAAGCCGGGCACTGTCCTATTAAGCTTCCGTTATTTCAGCAAGTGCTTGAATATAAATGTGTTTGTTTGAACAGGGATTTACTGACAGAGGATATCGTCCAGTATCAGATCAGAGAAATGTTTAATTAGATACAGATGACAGATTTTGTCCTTCAAACTCGCTTCTCATGCTCGACTCCCTTCTGATATTTATTCTTGGTTAGAAAATGTGAACAATCTTTTTTAATGATTTCTATGATCAATGCACAGCTGCAATGAACAATCTTTTTTTTTATTATTTTTCCGATTAACTGGCCGATGACTTAGTGTCAAGCGCAGAAGGTTTTGGAAACATGTTATTTTCGTAACTGGTCATTTTGTTCAACCAATAAAAGCCGGGACTGAAGAATTGGTAATAATATAAACCGTTAACTGGCTCAATGACATAGTTTGTGATTAATTCTGTGTAAATCAATTAATTAACTAATCGTTTCCTATTATCTTTTAAGTGTGTGCTCTGCCAGTCGGCTGTGGCCACACCTATGGGGGGGGGAGCAAATTTGTCTTTTCTTTACAAAATAATAAATTACACTCGAGGCTCGAGTCATTTGTCAAAATGTTAATGCGTATTAATGTAACTCCCAAAGCTTTAGATTAAACTGGATTTTAACTGTCTCGATAAATAGATACCACAGAGGTGATTCACAATAAATAAAGTGTGTGTGTGTGTGTGTGTGTGTGTATGTGTGTGTGTGTGTCTGTATCGAAGAAAACACTTTGAATGAACATCGATGTTTTACTGCCTTCACATTGAGAACACCATGAAGACAAAGTGCCTGATAGCTGAGCCTCCAAACAGCATCCAGTATCTCCTTACAAATCGGAGCTCTCTTCACAGGCGCCATAAATCTTGATTTCAGTGAATTCCCTGTCAGTTACGATCGCACCTTGATCTCAGGTTCTACCTGCTGGAGAAAAAAATGATGCTCATTACCTGCAATTGTCGCTGCAAACGTTTAATTATGGGAAATTGCATAAGGAATCAACGTGCGCGCCGATGTGGGTGCATGAGTCTCTGAGCACGTGAGTCTGTAGAGGAGGGAGGGAGCTGTGAAAGAAGTGATAAGCTGGAGGAAGAGGGGGAGCGAGAAGAAATGGGTGAAACGAGGGCGTGTGTCAAACACGTCAGCACGTTAGCACACTGTTTGGCTTGGAGAGAGGCAGGGGGCCTCTGGAGGGATGAACTGCAGAGGTGTGTGTGTGTGTGTGTGTGTGTGTGTGTGTGTGTGTGTGTGTGTGTGTGTGTGTGTGTGTGCATGTGTTTGAGAGAGAGAGAGAGAGAGAGAGAGAGAGAGAGAGAAATGGAGTGATTGAGAGGGACAAAAAACAACAGAGAGAAAACCTGTTTTTGCTAAATGCATGTGTGAGATGGAGCGTGAGCATGTGTCTTGCTGTGTCCTAGGTGGGCAAATGAGAGCAGCTGTGCATGTGACGTGCAGCTCCGGAGGTGCGGAGGAGGAGGAGGAAATCATTCTCTGACATAAAGCCCCAGGCCCTGAGAGTGGAGGTAGATGGAGAATGACATCTTAAATAGTATGCATCAACTGAAAAACCACGAGGAGGAAGACACAGAATAAACCTGCCAGCACCAGCTCCTGATTGAGAGGAGAGCTCTGCTGGAGCCGGGCCGGGGAACTGCACGACCTCCCTCTGGAGGGTTGTACTGGGCCACACAGAGACGCTAACTGGGGCGGGAGGCCGAGGGTCTGACCCTGGGCACACTGCAGGGAATACATTTCCCAGTAGGACCAGAGGCTGTGCAAACCCCCCCCCCCCGCCTGCAAACTCACTGAGGGACTGCACGTCAGGGCTGCCATGTTGTCAGGGTGACCCTGACCTGCACCAGCAGTAGCAGGACGGATGGTTAGCTGTGGTCCCACTTCAGATAAGACCATCTGAGCTCCAGCCTGTGTGTCAGTGAGTCGTGTCAACTTGTTCTTTAGCAACAGCACAACATTAATCAGAGCCTCCAGGAACAGACTCGACTTAGTCCCAGTGGCCACGGGGGGAATTGCAGGTCATTTGAAGTCTATTTCCCTTATGAACTATTAGAAAATATCTTATTGTGATTTGAATCGTCAGTATTTGTTGCATTGATTGTTAAATTAAAAAAGTTACCTGTTCTTTGCACTTGTGTGCAGGAACTCATTTCCTGTCACAGACTTTTCTTCCTTTTCCATAACCACAATTAAATTTCCAACAAGACCACAACAGAGTAATTTAATCAATTAGTGGATTAACAGGACGTTACTACTTTGATGGTTGAATAATATTTAGGTCAAGCAAAATTGCCAAATATTCAGTTATCCCAGCTTCTTAAATATCACAATTTTCTCTTTGTTTTTTGTTTATAACCTTGTAATCGGTATATCAGTCGTTTTTGGACCGTGCATCAAACCAAAGAAGACCAATTTTAAGACGTCTCCATGGACTTTGGAAACTGGTTTGGCATTTTGTAATTATTTAGCCCTTTTTTACATTGAGTAAATGAGGGAATACTAGTTTAACAGATTAATTGAGCCAGATTTGCCAGATTTCCTTGGTTTTGGCCGCTGCATGTGTCTTTAGATGCCGACTCCTCTGAAAGAGAAACGGCCTTTAATTCACCCTCTACTTGGAAAATATCCAGTTCATTTAATACCCCCATGCATCAGTCTTTCTTTTCACAAAACCGTAATGGACTGCCGCATTAGAAAAACATCTGTGAGTATCTATAAACATCACTGACATTAAATAAAGGCAATAAGATGCTATAGATTTTTCCCATCGCTCTAAAAGCTTGATGCACGGCCCACGGGTCCCAGAGGAGGCGCCCTATGACGCAGCCTGTACGCCTACGTCCACGGAGCTCCTTCCTTTGGCCTCATCGCACACACGTGTGGGGAGCACAGTCTGTTCTAATCTTCTTAGGGCGGATTTACTCGCAGGCAGACAAGTTGGAAACCTATACATTCTGTAACATACAAAAAACGTTGATTCTTTACGCTTAATCCTGGATCCCTGGAAAGAATGGGATCAGAATGGATTTTTCTGACGCTTGAAGATGGCGGCCGTCTGTGCGATGACACACAACAGGACGGGGGACGTCTCTCCGAGAGGTTTACGAGGCAGAGACGTGAGCGGACACGTCCAGAGTCCACCGCGTCTCATCCGAGGTGACGCACACTGTTGGTTCAACTTGCCACCGAAGAGCGAGAGCAAAGGGTCGGCTGCAAGGTCAAGAGCTCTCAGCTCACAGACGGACAGACACACACCACTATTCATTTAGAGTTGTGTCTGACTGATCCCCCACTTCCTGTCACAATGAGTAGACAGACAGGCTTTGGACGGGGGAGGGGGGGGGGGGGACCTACCCCTTAGCAAAACCCACTCTTGCTTCTAGACAGGGAGAAAGGACTTAAGGGGCGAGCGAGTAAAACTCAGGCCCCTCGTCTCTGAGCCGGGGAGAGAAAGAAAGAGCAAGAGAGCAGTAATACGTTTTCATCTGAAATATTAAAGCCTCTGCATTAATCTGTCTTCCTTCTCCCTGGGGTGCTGGTGAAGGCTCTGGCTGTCCTAGAGTTCCCTGGAAAAAAGGACAGAGACCGGCTACCTCACCTCCTCCTCCTCCTCCTCCTCCTCCACCTCCTCCTCCTCCTCCTCAGACCAGCCACTGGCTCCCCACGTCTCTCCTTTCACAAAGACCATTGAAGTGTTGGAGTCGGGCTCCGTGCTGAGGTTTCCTGAAATGGCTGCTTAGGGCCACAGACACTTTCCGGCAACATTTTACATTTATTCCTTTAGATTCAAAAGTATATTAAGAAGAATATTCATGATTTATGGTCATTTATCAAGGATTTAATCTGCTTTAAACGATCTAGAGTTGGAATTAATTGATTGAGCACCAAAAGCTATTCAGCCGATTGATAGTGTCAGTCCTTTACACAGTCTCTGATCTCAGGTTCTTCTGCTGCAGTGGCGGTTCTAGGACTTTCATAAATCAGGGGCCATAAAGGGGGCCACGATTAAACAGATTGGCTAATTTAATGTCTGACATTCATGGACAATTGCTGAGTCAGCAGGGTGCACAATAAAGTCCTTCCATGTTGACTGTTGTTTGCTCTTCAGCTTTGAGCAAAGCCACACATCACTGAAAATGCTTCTAATAAAGTATAATCAGTACTTTAAAAAAGCTTATGAATCATAAACTGTTAATACATTAACATATATACTAGATTACTAGATCCGACCCTGTTGCGATGCATTGCTGCCGACAGGACATTTTTAACATCCCTGTGGGCTTTGCACCAGTTAAAAAGACTAAGCAGTTACAAATCTGCAGGATAATTGATAATGACAAAAACTTAATTGCAGCCAAAACATTACTCAGAATAATATAGAGGATTTTTGGACCCCTTCTTAGCTTCTGGGGAAATGTAAAACCCATGTTTTCTTGGACAGAATTAATTCATCACTCAAAGAAATAGCTAATAATAAGAACAATTACTTTTTTACCCAAGTTGAGAAGATCAATATAGGTTCCCGATCAATACATTACACCCGTAACAGTGATATGAACCTTAATAAATACACAAGATAATTTTAAACCATTATTCATTATGAAGGAGGATCTCTCTCTCTCTCTCTCTCTCTCTCTCTCTCTCTCTCTCTCTCTCTCTCTCTCTCTCTCTCTCTCTCTCTCTCTCTCTCTCAGATGGATATATGGACCCGAAAAAAGCCTTCGAGCTTTAACACCTCCTCTAACTGTTCTGCTGGCACCTGATGAAGGTGGTGGCACCCATCTTGCCTTTTATCTAGGCCACCAGATCCACAGCTGGACCCATCTGGCCCAGCTACATCTCCTCTCTCTCTTGTCTCTGCACATACACACATACACGTGTGGACACAAGCGATATCTACATGTACACACACACACACACACACACACACACACACACACACACAGCTGTTGTGGATTACCAAAGAACAAGTGCGTGTCTATTTTCTGACTTATGCCCAGCCTTGCCCTGGCCGTGACCCAAAACAAAAGCCCAGGCCTGTTTATTATTACATATTCTGTGTAGAATAAAGTAACAGTTTGTCGTCAACACTGTACATGTAATCCCACAGAATTAGGTTTGTGATCAGCGGCCTGGCAAATCACGAACCCCCTCAGCCGAGGAGAAAACCATGAATTATGCCTGGCGTTTTATTTTCTTATCTGATCGCGGTGTGACGTGGCCACTCAAGAGAATATGTGGCTTCTTTTAATTAAGAGGGTTCCACAGGAAATCTCTCTGCCCTCACCTTCATCCATCTTAACATCGCTCCACGCATTGATCTTACACACTGACCCTCCAATCTTCCAACTACCCAATCACAGCTTAATCTTCATTATTCTCTGTAATGCCACAGACTCTTTCTGGGGCTGGGCCGTCAGCCTCATCTTCACTAACCCCCTCTCCCTCCCCGGCCTCTGCACACACTCAAACACACACGCAAACAGACAGACTCGGAGGGAGCACAATCCTTTTGTAAAACAGACGGTGTATGAGTAACAACATGCAAAATAGTCACTTGGGTACCCGGCTCGAGGATTTTAAGGTTTTAAAGGCTTCTACAAGCGGGATAGAGTGAAACCTGTCGGACTGAGGCAACCCTACCAATCGCTTTCCCACAACTGCAATAAAATATTCCATCATATCCCCGACTCTAGCTGAGTTCAAAGAGTATACTTGATGACTGAGTGAGGAGCGCGTGTTAGTGCCTACAACGGCAGCGTCTCAGTTGCACCGAGTCGTTCCATTCCATTAGCAGCCGTCATGGAAAAATACTCACAGGGTCGGGTGTTTCCATTTCCTCTGTGAGTATATTGACACACGGGAGAAGACGAGACATACGGAAGTACAAACCGCCCACCACGGGAGAGTGTCACTCACACACTGGAGTTCCTTTTGTGAAAATATGATGATGACAATTCATGCAGCCACTTTTTTTTGGGGACAAAAACTAAACTCCAATCTGTGACTCAGCCGCCAGCGCGGAAATATATCTTATTTTTTTAAAGTGTCATATCAGGCACGGCAGTCGACAGTATAACCCATTTGCCTACAAGCCCCGAAATGCATCATTCTGCCGCATCCTCACTCTTCATAAGATCAAAACAGATTCCGCGCCTCGCTCTAGTTATATTCCTTTCAGGCCGTCTGTGACAGGTGTTTTATAGGCAGGAGCACTGTTGTTGTGGATGTCCTATCAATGATTCAATGCAGCACATTAGATGGAAGAGAGAGACAGCGAGTAAAGATGTCTCAGCCTGGATGTTCGGATGTGTGGGGGGGGGGGGGACTTTCAATATATAATTCACTGCGTTGTCTGATGGGCTGGGTGTGAATGGGACGGATGCTCTTACAGTCTGGTCTCAAACCTTCGGCCACTTTGAGCAGGAACTGCCAAATGTCTTTTTGTGATATTTTGATCCTCACACGGTGCGGCTAAAGAGCAACGGAACTTCACACACACACTCACTCACAAAGACACACACCAACAAGTTACACACTTTTACACAAAGATATTTACAATAACTTGTTCCTGCATTTAACTTGAAACCACAGCAGGGTATTATCAGTACCACTCCACTTAAGGTAGCTCAATCAACTTGCTACAGGTAATCCATGATATCCATGAGGTAATAAAAATAATATATACAACTAAAATAATAGTTCGGAACTTCTGACTCATCATTTTAGTCTGAACCTAAGTCACAGGTGTATATGTTGCCTCTGGCCATGATACGGACCAATTGGCCAAAATGGGTTTTGCCAAAAGGGCTGATCTCTGTCTTTATCTAACAAACCATGGTTTAGATCATTTATAATGATTTGGGACATGCACAACCATCCACGAGCCAATCAGTGTCAAGCATAGGTGACGACAGGATAAACGCATGTCACACAAAAGCCTTAGAGGTCAAAGGTTAGAAAAACACTTCAGGGACAGGGAGACTGGCTCAATAGCACAACCCGGCCAGATGGAGTGAATCTATCTGAAGAGCAAACTCATTCCCATCAGGCCTCCTCGTCCCTCTCACCACTGAGAACCTCAACAGGATACGTTCAATCACACCCTGTTTACTGTGGCTCAATCAACTTGCCGTGAGTGATCCCTGATTTCCATGAATTAATAAAAACATCTGGTACACTTAAATCCAAGGCCAAAACAATATCTAATGATGGTAAACACGACGGCTGATAAATGTGTTTACTCTGCATTGATTGTCCCCAAGTGACGATGCACTGTACAACAACAGCTGTAGCGCCACTGATATTGAACTGTTCCTATGTAGCCTTCAAACAACCGGCGGAGAGCGGGAAGTGTAATGAATGTCATTCCTGTCCGCCATCTTTTCTGTTAAAAGCAACTGACAAAGCTGCACAGTCCAGTGTGTGTGTTTGTGTGTGTGTGTGTCTTTGTGTGTGTGTGTCTGTGTGTGTGTGTGTTTGTTAATCGGCAAGCTTGGCCAACAAATCCGTAGAACAGACCAATGTAAGATGGCAGATTAGGGGAATATGAAACACACTGTGGAGTGAGCGCTAGGCAAGGGCTTTTGTCTTGTTATCTTCGGGAGTGAGTTGACATTATCCCCATGGCTGAGGTTTTACCATGCATGGATTACCGCAGGAGACAAGCTGTGCACACCCCCTAGGACAATAACACGGGACGCCCGAAGTGGAGCCTCCCTCTCCCTCGGCACGATTCATCAATGCCATGACCGAGTCCAACCTGGGCCACCGACAGTCCATCTTCCAGTCTATCGAATAATCTGACACTTTAAAAAAACCCGAACAAGATGGCGTTCAGTCTATGATGCCTGGCGAAATCTATACACGCATGTTGATTTCTAACAATACAGTTAGTGAGCAAACTGCCCCGGGGGTAAAAGGTGGAGCAGTCGAATATGGCTAAAAGTCATGTGATACTCAAAAGAGGGACCACAACAGAAATAAACTGAGAGTAAAAAGACGAGATGAAAGCTGACCGAAATAGCCTCACTGAAGCTGCCTCCATGAAAATCCCTGTGGGAGATAATTCTACAGTTTGGGAGCAGAGTTTTTTCATCTCCATTTTTTGCCTCTCCTGGTTCCCGAGATCTGACGAATCCACAGAGGAGGACTCCAACCCAATAGTGGACAAACATAAAGCAGAGCACTGGAGGCCGCCATGTTGGCTGAACCTCAGCCACTTAAAGCTTTATGTACATTCAAAAGCACTTTAAGGTTTGGTTCTAATGATACATGGAGCCAGAGTTCTTCAAAAAACACGGCGTGCTGCGTTAAAATAGCCCGTCACGTTTCAGCTGCTACGACAGGCTCTCGTCTGATGTTGAAGATACAGATGTTTAAGGTGAGAGGAGCACGAAACAGTTTCCTTTAAATAA
>NC_070646.1:5181870-5206505 GCF_947347685.1 Pleuronectes platessa
CAGAAAAAGAATGTCTGATTAAATGGAGGAGAAGAACTGAGGCTTTTTAGTTTTTTTCAGATTGCATACGTACACGATAAGAAGAACACTGGAGGCCAATGGGCGCACGGTGGGAAAAATAACACAAAGCATGTCTGCAGGCATGGGTTTTTAATAATGCCTCCTTTACAATGATTATATGAATAACTTCTAACATTTCACATTAATTAACATTTTGAAAAACCTCCTCAATTGATTTACAGTGGCCACCAGAGTCATCAAGTCATTCCCAGGAGCAAAGCATTATTCAATTAGAAGAAAAAGAGGTGTATTAGTCAAGGTGATAACTCGATGCTGCTGTTCTGAGGGTTAGAACAACAAGAGTCGAGTAGATCTGCAATTAAATATGATATCTCCTGGTTGCTTTCAGCTCTAAATGATCTGAATCCGACGACCGAGAGCTCTGCCCCCCGATGAGGAAGATACAGTAATTGTAAATGGGTGCAGCTGCACACTCTGGCCCAGCCACAACGAACAAGCCGAGCATGTCTCAGGAGGGACAGAGGGGCCTTAGAGGCAGCCTGGCAAATCTGAGGCTGACCTCCCTGGAGAGAGAGCGAGAGAGAGGCAAACTGGATTTATATCTTTGTTTTTAATCCCCCTTACACGCTCCACTGGTCCTACAGAAGTACTTTGTGCGGGCCTCATGTATAGTCGGCTCAAAACACAGCGGCCTGCGCGTCGTGAAAAAACATCTGTTCTTTTTTTATGTGACATCAGAGACAACGACGATGTCAGTCTCCTGTAATTTTCTGTCTGGGGATAAAAAAATATATCCGACCACTCTTTTGAATTCATAGCTGTCCGGTGCCAGCTCATTATTCAGACCGAAATGCCATTTTGTTAACGCCCCAGTTTTCAGTATGACATTGTTAATCTGTTTTCTGTTTGGGAGGGAGGTGAATCTGCTCCGACCAATCACAGCGACTATTTATCCATCTGCCGATGTCACTTTTTTAGGAAACAGCAGAATCTGCGGCGAAGAAAAGTCTGCTTAAGTCGGCCGGCCGTTCACGAGGCTATCAAATTTGTTTATGCTTAATCATTTTATAGGATAGAGAAGTGATAACGCACTTGAGAATTCAGTAAACCATAAAGAAAAAGCTGTGGACAGCCAGTGGTGGGATGTGGAGCTAAGTATAAGCACAGCAGCCTCCTGACTCATTTCCTCAGGTGCCAAAAGGAGCCAGATGATAAATTAAACCCACAGGGAGAGCAGCAACAACACTTTTTCATCTCTTTTAATGCCTTTAGTGCACAGCTGCTCTGATTTAATAGCTGTTGTTTCAGTCGGGTGATTTACAGCAGCCTTGATAGCAGTGTCACTTTCCTCGTCTTCTGTTGGATGACACTCCCGAAATGAGTCCACGCACACAACTGACTCGGTTGTTTCTCCCAAACTGTGGACGTTCAAGCACCCCCCCCCCCCCCCGCCCCCTCTGAATGGCTCGACAAAGACCTTTGAATGTGACCGGCGATTTCACAGGTCTGGACTCAGGCTGGTGAGATGTGCAGGGAATTACAAGCACGCTTTGCTGAGGGAGATTTCAGTGTGTCTTAGAGGCGGACCTGAGCCAACACAGCATCCCATGGTTTCCCAACAGGCATTTACTGTGCACCGCTCCATTCGCCTGCTATGTCCCCACTTCTGGGCCAATGGGGCTTGCATGTAGAGAATAGAGCCGGATACACGAGAGCCTCAAACGCAGCAAACATATGATAGATTCATGAGTGTGGGCACACGCATGCTACACGCCTGTGTTTGTGTGCCAGATCTTCTTTATCTGCCCATATTTATGAGCATAAATGTGAGCTGGGGCGCTAACGTATAAAAAGGAGGCGGAAAGCATAAAAGCAAAGCAAAAAATAGATGGAGGGATACAATGACGCCAAGAGCCGACCCAATAACCGTGGGGAAATGTCGAGAGAGAGAGAGAGCGAGGGGAGCGAGGCGGGGAAAACAGAAAAACAAAAGGAGTAGGTAAAATATGTCATTATCCCCTGAGGACAGAGCTTGTCCTTCTTCCAGGACACAGAGATTCATTTAGGTCTTCACCGGAGCGAAAATCACGTTACTGCCTCCTATACGCAGTCCAGATTACCTGAAACCCAGGACCGCACCTGAAGCCATGTTTTATGGAGCCCCTCATCATCAGACGTTTTCTTGTGCGTCATTACCGAGTGTCATAAACTCTCGACTCTACATACTATTACAGCGGCCTCGAAACGGCCCTGCTCCAGAAGAGGCTGCACTCAAAATCCAGAGTTATCCTCATGAAAGGCTGCGTTAGTGTCGTGCATATAGGATGACATGAACGCTGTACACCAGGGTCATATAAATAAATATTACCGGGACAGGGGTGGTGAGGATTCAAGTAATATCCAGTTCAATATCAACAGTGTCAACACGAGGAGCAGAGTAGAATAGCCTGACTGTCAGTGGTGCAGGTCCACAGTGAAAACTAAGAATTTATTTCTCGCCATATGCTCAAAATGTTACTGTTGTTGAACTTGATTCCATGCAAAGCCTTTACAAATCCTGGGAGGGGTGGTAGATGATAGTGCATTTGTCTGTTTAACAAAACCAGTGGATTTACAGCATGAAAACAACAGTCCGGCACCAATTTGAAAATAACCAACTGGTGAATACAATCAGCAATGATTTTCTTGGTTGAGGTAACAGCACATTTAGATCCAGAGCCCACAAGTTCGACCAATTGTAAGTTAGTCTCGGCTGTCAATCATGTTAATAGCAGCAAAAACGTTATGGATAATTGGTCTCTGTCCCATCCCCTAACATGGAGGAGGCAGGGTTGATCACCTATACTGATGGAGATGCTTTGGCTTCACTCTCATGTCGTCCATCTTTACACTTTACGGTTGAGACCCATCTTTCTTCCTTTAAATCACATATTTCTTCAAAGGTCATATTTACAACTTCAAGTAAACATGATCTTTTATCAAGAAGTGACCGACAGGAGCAGAACCACCGAATATTTCCCTGCAAATATCTCGATTCTTTTGCAGGAAGTGTTTTTATCACCGACACCGACCTCATCTGTTATTGCCAGTGCTTATCAAAGAGCTACAGTGATGCAGGCTGCCATGGTGATGCTATTGGAAAACAGGACACAGGGTTGAGAGTTCACAGCTTCCATTAGTTCATCTTATGTTCTCGGTCCAAGCTATTTTATTACAGATTTTATCTTTACGTGCCAACTTGGAGGTTTTTAAAGAAGCATCTCTATCGATTTTAAAATTCAGTGAGCTTTCCCGGGTCGACATACATGGGGTCAACATGGAGGATGGAGACCGAACCAAAAACATCAGGCACCCCAATATTATCTTTTTTAATTTCTTAAAGCTTTCAATAGCTGAGGAAACTTTTACTAAGTGTACTTTAGCTTTTGGAGGCTGTGTCCTTCCAGGGTACCCAGGACAGACAGATGCTCCCTGATGTTCACACGAGGGGGGCTGCCCCGGTTTGGCAGCGCTCAGCCGCTCGGCAGCTCTTTGTGGAGTGACGTAATTGACTCTGGAGATTATGCTGCGGGAGGAGTCTGAGGATTCTCAGTGGCCATTGCTATACTTCCGTCACCATTAAAATCAATTCTATGCCAAATTCAAGCTAACCGCAGCCAGTTGGGAAATAGAGCCGGATATACAGAGTATATGTGGCTAAATATCCAATGCTCACCCAGCTATACTGGAAATATTTTTTGCCCTGAGTTAAAAAGGAAGGAAATTACGTCACTTGATCCCTGTTTGCTTATCGAATCGATGCCAGTGACGCGTCCAGCAGATAAACGAGAGGAATAGACTGGAACCGCCGTCCAAGCAAACAACCCACACCAGAAATGTGGGGTAATGGTTTCAGATTTCATATTAATGTTTTGTCATTGCCCTCTAGAGCACTTTGCTGAAAAAAGAGAACAGGAAACTGATTATTAAATAATCCGCTCGCGTGATGGATCCATTGACTCATATTTTTTGCCGGGTCATGTTGATCCCACACTTGTTTGTTACTGTATTCTTCTTGTTGCAATGAGAGGAAGCGGAGGTGAAAACGCAAAGTAATGGTCAAATGACCCTGTGCCAAAAGGCAGAGTTAAATCAAAACTGCAAAATGAAATGAAATCTTGTGCTCCTGCTAAATTTGATAAAAAGAAAGAAAAGTGAGAACCTCGAGTTGGAGAGGAACTAAATCTCGCACAGTCATATCCAGTCAGGAGTCATGACTACTCTCACATCCTGCCCCGCCTACGTCGGAAAAAAATATCTTGTGATGTTAAAAAACATGTCCCTCGTGGAATAAATAATCAGGAAGCCTTCCCTCTTTACACAATGCTAAATATGCAAAATTCACAGCTCCCCTGCTTTAAACCCTGTATCTCCCTCAAGCCTCTCCCTCACTTAGCCCGTTCCATCTGCCATCTCTCTCTTCTCCCTGCTCCCACTCTTCATTCCCCTGCTTTGTTATGCCTCCCGCATTCTCTTCCTTCCTTCGCCACCATCTTCAGCTTTGTGTTGTATTTCAAAGTCTTTTTCCTCCTTTTCCTCCATTTCCAAGCTCGTCTTTTTCCACTTGCTTCTAGAACCTTGCTCTCATCCCTGTGTCTATTTTTCCCACCGAGCCATTCTCGTTTCTCTCTCCCCCTCTCTGTATCTCCCCGCAGTGTGAAAACAGTACCTGCGACACTCTGCTCCCAGTATCCTCTCATCTAAATGGGATGTGTGGCCTTGCTGTATCTGATTCCTCTAGACAGGAGGTGAGAGCTAACCTTTCTCTCACTTCCACACCTCACCTGCTCCTGTTGTTTGTTGTTTCTAATAACAAAATCCGAGCTAGTTTTGTCTAGCCGACAAAACAAAATGAATTCTACTGGATGGAGCTGTGCCTTTAATGGTACTTAAAGGAGTGTGTGAAAAAAACCTCCTCCGGTGGTAAGATTCATATCGGATTAATGCACAAGTAAAAGATAAAGACGAGAGGGGTGAAAATACTGAGAATATCCCCTGATATCTGCCTGTGCTAATGAATACGATTAATGTTAAGCTGCTGCTGTATCCACTTTCCATGTAGATATGAAGAGAAATCATTTATATTCGGAGATCATGAGTCATATCAAAGCATATTTCCTACCCAAGCATATAGTTATGTGATAACTCGTAGCTATGGTGGCAGACTATTATTACAACCGTAAAGGCCCAGAGAAGAGTTCTCTGGAGACCCTCATCTCCAGCTCCACTGATAACCCCACACAGACGCACTCCACCATCCACACCAGCAGCTCAATCCTGTAAAGTGAACTCACGTGTTCGGAAGCGGTGGTGTGGTCGTGTTGCCGGGCCCTTGCCCTGGCGCCCGTGACCCCAGCGTGACGTGGGCTTCACCGGTGGTACTGGTTGGGAGCTGGTCGGCTGCACCTTGGCGGTGGTCTTCACAGTAGCGGTAGATGTAGTGGGTGCTGTGGTGGCGACGGTAGCAGACGTCTGCCCCGGCTTCGAGTTGCCAGCCCCATTATGTCCATTGCTAGCGCTTCCTTTTCTGACAGTGCTGCGAGGGGTGACCTCCTTACCGCTGGGCGGAGGGGGGAGTCGGGTGGCCCGGGTGGTGGAGGAGGTGACCACAGGGCCGCTAATGCGGGTGCCAACGCGATTGTGAAGGTGTGGTGCGCGGTTGCCATCCCCGTTGGCAGTGCTGCCGTTGGCTGAGTGGTTTGCTGGTGGCCCGATTCGAGTTCTTGGCGCTGGGGCGGTGCCATCCGCAGCTAGTGGCGTGGTCGTGGACACTATCGTTGTGGTAGAGGCAGTCGAAGTAGTGGTGGCAGTGGAAATGTCGGGCCCCTTGGGCATGGCACTGGGTTTAGAGAGAAATATAGGGTCCTGTCCAATGCTACCTTTAGGATCCACCAGGTCAGTAGGGACATAGTCTTGTACAGATCCCACCACAATCCATTTCAGCAGCATGAGACTGAGTCCCAGTCCCACAAAGCCCATTACCAGGGGAACGGCACACAGCCATGTCTGCTGGCGAGGCCACACAGCACAGGGGCCACAGCGGAGAGGGCCCGGGGCTCGGGGAGATGCCTGTTCAGCCCCTGGCTCCTCCAGCGTCATGGCTGCCAGAGTGCTCGCACCGGAGCGCTCACTCATCCTGCTGGAGGGGTTGGTCTCTTGAATATGGACGGGAGGTCAAACAGGTGGCCAAACGACACAAGGACACGTACTAGGAAGGGGATGTGGTGCAGAAGAAAAGCTGGGCATCTTAAGCTATAGTACACACGCACAATGGCTTGACTATATACTGTATCTACATGCACAAACGTTACACATACACACAAGCGCCCACAAGCAGACACAATCACTCACTGTCACGTAGCCACTACTAATTAAAATCTGGCACAGCACTCAAATGCATACACAAGCACTATAACCTACACTCCCTCTGGCGGACAACAAACCAAGCACACGCATGCATGCACGTCCACACACACACATACACAAATATGCACGAGGATATACACACTTCAACAGACGCGCGCACGGGTTATGGACAGGTGAGAGAGGCGGGAGAGGGGTGTGGGGGGGTGTGGGTGAGCTAAACGAAGCGATGATAAATCCCAGGACGCTTCACTCGCTTGTTAAAAAAAAAAAAAGCCGACGCCAAAAAAAAAAGAAGGGGACCGGGCAGGAGGTATCGATCCGCTGCGTGCCAAGCTGGAGACTGGAGCTGTAAATCCATGTGCGTGCGTGTGTGCGTACATCAACAACCCGGGCACCCGCTCTCAGCTGCTTGATTATCGGCCGCATAAGGTCCTCGCAACGAAAACCACTGGTTGTTCCTGTATTCCTCTTTCTCCGTCATGGGCACCTTTTTACGCATACATCTTTACGCAGAGCCCGTTCTCTCCGGCAGGTGTCTTTGTCGGCTTCTTCAAGTTTGCATCCGACAGCCCCTCAGTTCCCAATGCCCGTCCAGCCTTTCCACCCCCCACCACCACCCCCAGATGTTGGTAATCCAGATGTGCAGACAGGGAAGCCGCGGGAATTGAGGCAGCCTGAGGATGTGATGCCCGCCGATGAGACGGGGCGGTGTGGATGGGTCCGGAGTGAAGCGGGGCTAAATCCACCTGATCCTGGTCCGACCACCCGACTCCGACGTCCGGGAGTGACAGCCGTGTGCGTCTCCCCGTGCCGAGCCGTCTCGCCTGCAATCCGCCACTGTGATGATGATAGATCCGGCGTTGATGGAAGAAAAAGAAAAAACATACATTTATATATATATAAATATGGGAGGCTCTGCGATTCGGTTACCTCCGCTGCATTCCCACAGTGGTGCAAGCAGCAGAAAGAGAGATGGAGAGAGAGAGAGAGAGATGGAGAGAGCGAGAGAGAGAGAGAGAGAGAGAGAGAGGATGGAGAGAGAAGAGGAAGGGAGGGGGCTGCTGCTCAGAAAAAAATGATGCGGCGGCTGTTCTTGGAGGCTGCAGACCAGAGAGAGAGAGAGAGAGAGAGAGAGGGAGGGATGGAGAGGAGGGAGAGGAGGGGGCTCGCTCAATCCGCGGTGAGTGATGTGGGTTTCACGGCTCCCATCCCATCCGGCGCTCCCCTCCGCTTCACCGCCGTCCCCAGTATACTCCAAAGTGGCGACTCTTGTGCACAGTGACTTCCCCGCGTGTCCCCAACAGCCACCAGCCCAGACTACTGCGCGGCTGTGGCTGCGTGCGCCCCGACTCCCCTCATCAGCACCCGGGAAACAAGTAAAGGGAGAGGAGGGAAAAGACAGAACCAGAGGAAGGGGAAATGTTCTGCTGGGTTGAAAATTGTGAAGGTGTGAAGGTGGAGAGAGACACAGAGAGAGAGAGTGTGGAGGATGTTTGGCTGCAGCAGACAGGAGGCAGAGGGAGGCGGGCGGCGGCAGCGCGCGCACAGACACAGTCACACACGCGCGCGGTGAGGAGAGGAGAGGAAAGGAGAGGCGCTGCCACAGACACACCCCAGGGAGCGGTGAGGTGGAGGGAGGGATGGAGAGGATGGAGGCTGGAGGAGGAGGGAGGGAGGGAGGAAGGGAGGGAGGTGCCCACCCGATGTCTCCCACCAGCGGCACACATGAGCAAACAAACCAAGCACCAGGCTCATAATTTATGGGTGAGTTAGAGCACTACTTCAACTTGATACCTCCGTGGGCAGTGGATGAATTCCCTTATTTTACAGTGACCGAGGGACAGAGGTGCTTTTCGAGGAGCAGAGCCACCGTGGTGTTACAGAGCATCGCGGGGCACAACACTCCAGCTGCAATCAACTCTCTTAATTTGCCAGATTTGACATTTATTGCTTTTGCGTTTGCATAAAGGTCCCGTAACGTAGCAACTGGGCCGTGATAGGATCGACCTGTGAGGTGAATCCAGGTAAAAGCCATCGCAGCTCGTTAGTTTCTCTTTTTCAAATGCAGGCTCGTTGCAAATGATGTTTCAAGTGGGCAAAATGTGGGACGAATCCATGTCAACTATTAACTTGTGTATTTTATGCTCATGCATCACTGCTGTAGTTTCCGCCCTGTCATCACTAATGTGGATATTTTGAAACCTGAACTTTTTCTTGTGTGGTTGAGGCCTCTCGTCCACATGCAAACAGCAGCTACATCTCAATTCAGGCCCTGCATCCTAACCCTAACCCTAACCCGACCTTTATGCGGCCCACGAAGACTCCTTCATTCATGCTCAGTCTTGTCTACAGACCAGAAGAACCAAAGAGCAATTAATCATGGGATAGATTGAGCCCGGGTAAGGATCCACGTGTCGGAGCCACCGTCTCTCCCGGGAAAGAAGGATGCATTTGTCAGCTTCATTTGAAATAGGACAACCCATTTGGGTAACTGTGATGCAATGGGTCTTCAAATGCAGCCTCTGAAGGATGAGGCCCCTGAATTGAGAGTGGGGATACAGAAACAGCGATGTCTAAACTTACATCACAAATTCCCAATGTTCAGTTGTGAGCACGCAAACAGGAACAACAACAACAACAACAACAACGGTGGCGTTACACCGGTGTCTGCTAGATCTACACGTTTTCAGCTAAATTCAGCATTTCTGCACCACATTAACTGCATTCACAGGCATCTCCCTGAATAAGACTTACTTCTCTGGTATTGGACGGATCTTTGATGTTCACTTTATCGCCACCTACTGGCCCAGCATGCTCTCTTGAGCATTTGGAGTCATTTTTGCCTTCTCGTCTGGAAGGAGGTAATTTGTAAAAACGAAGGTTGCGTGGACCCAACGTTTATTCTTTTTAATCCGTTCAGACAAATATCCACAGTAGGCATTAATGATGCAGCAAAAAAAAAAAGCAACTGCTGTAACTTTTTGCACACACGCCGCCGTCATGGGAGGCACACCGGTGCTGTTACATTATTAAAAGGTCACTTTGCAGTTTTCCATGATTATATGGTTTGCTGTAATACCCTTAATCAGTAAAGTAGCCAGGGCCTCCTGCTTTCTCAAAGTGCCAGTGGATTCAGTTGTGTGTTGCGTGCAGACTAAAGACCCGCGAGTTGTGGAAGGCAGACATGCTCTCTGGTTCTCTGGTTCTCTGGTTCTCCATTCGCCTCCACATAACTAGGGGTTGTGGCATTATTTAAAGCTGCCATCTGCCGCTTTAGAACAGGACTCCCTTTTTTAACTGTGAAAGCGGGGTTGTCGACAAGTTTAAGAAAATCCATTTGTCATTGAAAATGCTGTTGGATATATACTGTAATAATACCCCCCCCCCCCCCCCCCCCCCCCCCCGAAAATGTATGTGTGTATTATGTATGAGAGTCAGTTTGAGGATGAAAGAGAGTGTGTGTGGGGGGGGGGGGGGGGGGGGGGATTGAGAGAGAGAGGGGGAAGTGAGGCAGTGGAGGAGGGGAGGAAGAAAAATAAAAAAAAACAGGTAGAGGAGAGCAGAATGACTAAAAATGTCTGCTGCTTTTATTTTTCTTCTTCCCCCACGCGACTTATATAAGCATCTGCAACACACAGTTCTGAGATCTAACACCTCACAATCACTCCTACGGAAAACAACATCGTTCATTACCGCCCTAATGCCTCGTGGCAAACACATTCAGAGCCATTTCAAAGTCCTCACGTTCCCCAAACGGCTGCGGGAATTATGCCATTATTAAACGCATTGTTTTCCCAATAACAGTTTGCATTACCCCGAGGTTTGTTTCTCAACTGATTTTCATAAATTATAGAAAAGTGACTGACGCGACAGCAGCGTTGTGATATCTCTGTGCTTATTCATATTTCCGTGCAGCTCTACATCTTTCATAATCGCCCCTGCTAATGCGTGTGATGAGTCTGACGGCATTGTTTACTGATTTAAGAATAGAGGGAATGTCCCGCTCTGAACATGCGTTTGAACTTGACAGGCTGTCGACAGTCATTCCCCACTCAGGAATTCACTGTGCTCTTTATTACCCCACCACCAGCATTTGAAGATTCTCCGGGAATAAAAATAAAGAGGACTTCCAGCAGAGGAATTCTTCTGAAATCATTGATGTAACGCTTTCGATTGTGTGACTTTGTTATTTGAATAAGGGGTTAGGAAGGAAACTTTTTAAGAGATTTGCTCTAGGGGATAAATTCTTCACAAGTATCGAGATGAAAAGGCAAAGGGATTGTTTAGTGAGTGTGCGCATTGGAAAACAATAGGGTTTGTATCACAGAGCATCACTTTGACTTTTGTCCATCTAATTCAACTTACGTATATAAATGATATCTGGCAGCAGTGGTCAGTGCTGGTACATCACAGCAAGAAGGCTCTTGGCTCAAATCCCAGTTTGAGTGGAGTTTGCCTGTTTTCCCCACGTCTGTGTTGTTATCAGGATACTAGGGCTTCCTCCCACAAGCTGAACACTTTAAGGAGACTTTAATTGGACGATAGGTGAGAACATCAGAGTGAATGGATGCTAGTCTCTGTGTGTTGGTCCTGAAATACACTGGCGACCTTTCCAGCTGTGATTGGGCCCAAACCCCCATGATCCTTAGAGGATAAGCAGTATGTTATTACTTCTACTGTAGAGTACTTTGTTTTTTTGGTTGAACAGGTGATCCGGGTAAAGACTATTCACTCTAATATTTTGTTTTCTTTACCAGGTTGGTTCGGATCAAACCACCTCAACACTATGGCCTGTGACTGGGTCAGGTGACCCCCTCCCCCTCTCTTCCACCCACCTCTTCTCTCTTCCCTATTTTCTCCACTCACCCTAACCAGTCAATGGCCGCCCACACTGAGACTGGTTGTTACTCCACCGTCACCAAAGCGCTGCTCATTGTGGGAACTTGTTTCTCTATAATTTTAAGGTCTCGACCTCAAAATGTTATAATTTGGCCTGAACTGAATTGAATACCTTTCATTTTTTATTCATGAATCATTGCCATGGATTTTGTTTAGCACTTTGTAACCTTGTTTCGATAAGTGCTGCAAAAGTAGAGTTTTGATTATTATCATTTTTGTCCCATATCCCTGAGTAGGTGGTGAGGTTGAATTCTCGTCTGCTGTCTGGAGGGAGCCAGTCAGGTCACCACCCCCGATGAATGTCCATTGGTGTCAGTTCAAGTTAATCTTGTCGCTATATCACTTATCCTGGTCCTGGAGGGGTGTCACCACAGGGAGGGATCATCCCATCTGCTCCAGTCCCCTGGGTGTCTCCTGTGCTCTGAAGATATTTATGCTTTGATGTGCTCTTGGGAAACTGCAGTGGTGTCCATTGTGTCAGTATTTGTGTGGAAAACCTCTTCAGCAGGCCTCGAGTTTGATGCTTCCCAGTCAAAAGGTGTCAGACTAGTGCTCTCCAGAGGATGAAGAAGTGAGTGAGGGACTTATCCTCCTCTGCATCTTCCTTTCGACTTCACCATCACCCTGTCTCCCTTCAAGCTAAAATTGAAGATCATAAGCTGCTGGCGTGCAGTTCTGTTGCCCACCTACATCACTTTGTATGCATAAACTATGGAAATCTCCATCACCGTATTGATTATGACTCCCCTGCATAATATTAAATATCAATGTCTTCTCCCACTGCTGGTGTCGGCATCCGAGCGTCCCCAGGGAGCCACTATTTACCAAGACCGATCAGCACAACTCCCCTGAATATGTAACCTTGTGCACATCCCGGCGGAGACACATCACTCCCTCTGTCACAGTGAGTACCTGGTCCTTTCCTCCAGAATGGCAATTGTTAGTATTTGTTTTCTGGGTCTTCATCCAGCCATTTTTTTTTTACCAGAACAAGCACAGGCATATTTTCGGCATCTGTACAGAGCTCCGGGAAACTATTGGAGGACAAGTAACCCTGGAGGCAAATTCATTTTTAAACGGCGATGTCCAATCTGGCTGAGTAGGATTAGTGCTTAATGGGGTTCAGTGGGAAGCTTATTACTGGTCATATAAACGCACTGGCCAAGACCCCCAACCTGCCACTGTTGAACTCTGGGAGCAGACGAGACCATCACAGAGCGCCTGGATCTTCATGTCCGTCTATCATCTCTGTGCCGGTTCTCAGCTCATCTCGTTCCTGAGGGGGATTCCTTTTCCTTTAAATGAACCTGCAGTCCCCCCCCCCCACACACACACACACACACACAGCCGAACCCCCCAAGCCCCCAACCCCACCCTCTAGCCCCATTAACTCCCAGTTAAACAAGCAGATGGGGAGGGTTAATCAGAAGAAACCACGTCGCTCTGCCCCGCTCCATCAGTCTTAACAGACTCTTAAATCCCCTGCCGCTCTCCTCACAGGGAAGACTCCATTTGAATGTCAGATGGGATACCTGTCAGAGCAGGACGTCGGAGCGCTGGCACCTGGTGCACTGGAGAGCAGAGGAACTTGTTAGGCAATACGTCTGCCTCCGAAGAAGAAGAGCCCGAGCTGCCCTACTGAATGCCAGGTCCACTCATTCGCTGCACACTAACCACCGAGGCAGACCGGGAATTTAATTCACTTCACTTTTGTGTCAGTTTAACACCGGTGAACGAGCAGGATCGCGGCCGAGTCCTCTTTCCAGACTCACGGTCTTTCGAAGACGTGTTCTTGTGACCTTAAGAACATGATGGGGTGGTGAGGGTGTGAGGGGAAGTTCATGGTAGGTGAACTTTTAAAATAACGACATTAAACTGTATTCTTATTGCCCTTTTCTTACTAATGCTACAAAGCACTTCACAAGAAGATTAACTAAAGAAATGACGGGAAGACATTAGACAAATTAGCCTTTTCAGTAAGTATCCACTTTATGTTACTTAGTGTATCTGGTATTAAACAGTATGATACAGTCAAATGTATCTTCGGATGGTGCTTTTCACATGAGAACCATATAAACAAATGGGATGAAGAGAGAAGAAAACTGATATTTTTATGAGTATTCATGCAATTTCAGAAGAAGCAACGAACAAAAGCCATTCCTAATGAGCACCTTCAAATTATAATACCCACTCTCAAGTAACATATTTCGTAATTAGACAAAGAATATTCAATTTTAATCCGTTTTTTCTGCAGTTATTAAAACAACAAAAGCAGCATCATCATACCAGCTTTGTAATTATAGTATTGTTTCAGGCAAAACAGTTATTCACTACAAAAGTTCTTTATAAATGCGATTTTGAAAGTTACCATCTTATCAGTGGCGTGCAGCAGGCCGACAACATTACAGATGTGGCGGTAATTAAATCATCAGTCCCCAACTAGGAATATAGCAGAAATGAGCCGAGGCTATTCTACATTGTCGAGGCAGCCAAGTCATAAGCCTACAAATGGGATCAGCTGTTGTTGCCAAATAAGCGAGCGGAACTCCAACGTGGCCACTAGAGGGCACAACACATCATTCAGTCATTACTGTCCTCCGCTCCTGAGCCGGAGAGAGGGAGGGAGGGTACTTCTGCTAGCATCTGGGGACAGTGCTCCACACGCACCACAAACTATGCTTTCAATTTGCCTGTGTCGACTGTGATATGCTTCGCTCGTATTGATATTCCACTCCATCTACGGCCGCAGCTATTTGGCTTTTGCCAGAGAGAATGGATCTTTATTCGAGCTCGGCATGTCTGCGCCGGCACCGCGGCAATGACTGAATAGACTCACAATGAGCCATTCCGGTGGTTCTGCTTTGTGTTGGGTCAACGTGTTTTTCATGAAGGTTAAAAAACAACACTGTGCTAAGCCAGTGCACTTTCACACACCAGACATCACAAAGAAAACAACAGGTCGCTAATGTTTCATGCCAATGTGAAGAGATTTTTCTTTTTCTTTCAGCATTTCTCGGATATAATCACAGTTTTTTGCAATTCCACCAGTCCGTGCTTGGGTTTTTCAGAATAAACTGTCAATGTCAAACCAACTGAATTGAGTGAAAAGCCTTTGATGGATTGTAAAGCCGGTTTGTGGACACATGCATGCATCTTTCTCCTCTTCGCGTTCATCACGGTGTCCTTCCCACATCATTTGTTTGCCTTAAACACCATCAACAGCCAATACCTTGACTCCACTTACTTGATGAGCTACCAGGTTCCCACACACAAACACTCCCCTGAACTCTAATGACTTATTGACCAGAGCTCTATCTGCCACCTTTCTGTGTCCGTCTCAAAGGGTGGTCCCGTCTCTGGGGAGCGTAATCATTGGACGGTAAATCTCTGTTAAACTGTGAAACAGGTCTATTTCCTGGTGGTGGCATTAGCCTCTGTCCTTTTATCGGCTTCTTACTGCCTTTATCTTACATCATGGGTAATGGAAAGAGCAATTTCCACACACACAATGTTTTACTTTGGTACAGAGGGTCACGGAATGAAGTGTTTCTAAATCCCCCGAGTCGCAGCAGCAAATTAAAACCACCAAAAAGTGACGTTTGGCATTTTGAAAACGTTCACCTTTTTGGAATAGCAGCTAAAAACAGATTTTAACACCATGGATGCGTGTGTAGTTGACTGGAGATGATTCTGTCATCAATTTAAACTACTGCCTGCACACTGACTGTGTGAAAGGGTGGGTTGTTTTTGTCTGTGGTTGTGAGAACACGTTTGAGATGCTTTGAGGGTTTTTTAGGGGTGAAGACATTTTGTTGTGATGGTCCAGATATTGTTCTGTTAAACTCACATTATGGGGACCTGTCTGGCTTATGAGGACAAAAAGCATGTCCCCATAAGGTACATTGTTAAAACGTAAGGTGAAGACATGTGTTCTGTTAATGTCAAGCCAGGCTGTAGTTGTGACCTTTTCATTTGCTTGTCATTACTATTTTTTGAACCTGTACTCAGTCAATATAAGATTTCTAATCAGCAGCAGAATTTCTCTGAGGGATTTTGCAGCTTTTATTTTATGAGGTCCAGGTCGATTTTTCCAAGGTTCCACTTTCTACTAAGCACATCTAACCAATTAGAATGCGAGTTGTTGACAATGTCACATTTTTGCTCTAGTTATTGAAAAACAATTTTTTTCCTCTATCCAGTGTGATATAGTTTGTTGATTTATTCAAAGTATTTGTCTGGCTCCTAGATGGTGGAATGAGCTCCCATCGACATCCAGACATCTGAAAGTATACACATCTTCCGCCGAAAACTAAAAACACACCTCTTCCGACTTTACCTTGAATGAATAAAAAAAAAAAAAAAAACACTAACAACTCTTTGAAACTAACACTTTTAGTAGCACTTAAATAGCTCTTACTTATAGCACTTTGTAGTTTTGTTTTATTTTGAAGAAAGTGGACTTTCTTGATTCTTGTTGTTCTGGGTCTGTACCCTCGGGGTTGATGCACTTATTGTAAGTTGCTTTGGATAAAAGCGTCAGCTAAATGAAATGTAATGTAATGTAATGTCTTTAAATGGATATGATGCAGCGGCTTGGAGTTTGCCGTTTGTGCATGGGCCTACGGTATCCTGGTTTCTAATATATTTCAATATAATGTACGTGTGTGTTCGGTCCGTGCAGTTATTATCAAATTCTGTATAAAGAATCCAGGTATTTCAACAGTATCTGTACCAAGTACTACATTTCTGTGGCATGGGGACACTAGAACAAAATCAGGTTTGCTGTCGAAAACACAACATAGAATTCTGAGTCTCATTTATTCGAGCTGCAGGACAGCACCATACAAAAATATGTTCCCAGTTTCCTCCCAATCCCCGTGAGAATAATTTAGGAGACCTTAACCTTTATGTTTAATTTAAAGCCTTCCTTAATAATGCATGGTATATTGTGTGATTATATAGCGTGTTTGGTTTATGTGTGTGTGTGTGTGTGCTTTAGGGATTTGTTTTAATTGGCTAGAAGAAGTAGCTCACTGACCAGTGTCACATCCTGAGGACATAGAGAGGAACACATGGAATGAATACTTTATTACAATGTTTGTGTTAATTGTTAGTGTTTAAAGTGTTCGATTTTCCAACTGTGGAAACACTAGAGCTGAATCTAAAACATTTAGTGAATATAGGGACAATAAGAAGTTCCTCGTAGTATCTAATGCCAGAAAAGTGACTGAGTCCCACTTTCTTCCTGATATATTTTATCCACCATGGTCATAAGAGAAGTGCAGCAGATGTCCTTTCGCACTGAATGCAACACACAGCAGGATCATATCTTCTCTTATTTAAATTTGTCATGTAACAGATGATGTTGTCTTTATTAAGTATCCGGGGAACCAGGACAAATGGTACATTTATGCAGAAGCAGCTTTACAGGCTGAGAAATCTTAATCTGGACAAAAGATGTTTATTTTTTCCTCCTTGTTTGTTGTCACTGTGCAATCTGTCATCATCCTTTCCTGAACTAAACTAAGTCTCCAGCCATCCCAGCACTTCCACTTACTCAGACGGGGATTGGGATTCATCAGAGTCACAGAGATACATCCGATGGGGATAATGAATTTCTGCACGAAATGTTACATTAATCCATGCAATTATTAAAACCAGTCTGGGACAACTAACCAAACCACAGATCTATACTTGTAGAGCCACACTGCTCACAAGGCTCATTAGTAGTGGGATGTGTCATGTGATGACTATTACATTTGGATTATAAAATGGATCCTGTTTAGTACTTTAGAAAAAAGTTACATTGAAATTATGCTTAAAATATGATAATAAATACCAATACTATATCATTTGATCACTTTATTATCTTATTAAAGATTTCAAACCTTTTAAAGTCAACCAAATGTCTTTCAGGGCTCAAACACAAGTTAAACCAACGCACTAAATTCATTTCATATAATAAATTACATAGCAAAAGTGATCAAATAAGCATTTGCACAACTACAAAGTGATGTTCTGGCATCTTTATCCAGCGTGAAACTGCAACAACCTAATGGGAAAATCTGAAAAAGTTATTTTTAGTGAACGACAAATAGTCCCATTAAATAATTCATCTGCGTGTTGGTGACGGTTCACCTGTCCCACGGAGACGCACAGTCAAACAATTTGTCCTCTTAATCCTTCCGTGCAAATCTCCACACAGTGCTGCTGCGTTACGCTGCCTCTAAAGGTCTGTGTTTTAATTCGTAGTGACATTTCACACATACAGTGTCCAACCCGGTTCAGAGTGTGTCTCGCGGGACGCCCCCCCCCCCCCCCCCCCCCCCCGTGTGCGTCACCTGTCCCCCCACATTAGAGGCTGTCACATCAGTTATGCTGCGGCGCCGATGCACACACACTGGCTATAAGCGGGAGAGATATGGACTTGAGCTTACACTTCACTTTTAGTTGGAAGTCGTCTTTAGATGAAAACTGTTTAATGAAAGTTCAGTCGTACAGACAAAATGTCCCTTCGTGGAAATTCAACATTTGAGTTTGTACAAACTTTGTCTCAGAATCAATGATAAGTTAGTTAGAAATAAAAGGCGTCTTTATACATTACGTTACACAGGGACAAACGCGTCACTATACGTTATCAGAAATCTCCTACTCTGCACTGCCCTCTAGTGGATGCATTGCTTAACAATCATGCTAACACAAAGGACGCATGGAAGTATGTGTATACTTACATATCTGTAAAACTTCTGAAACCTCAAAATACACTTTTTAGAAGAGCTGTTCAGAAATTCAGTAAACTGGACAAATGATTGTTTTAAAATGATAAAAAACTAAATTATCACATGATCAGGATCTAATTTGCACCAACAGTGGATGTGTGAGGAAACTGAATTAGCCCTAAATTACTGTTTCAACTTGATTTTTTTCACTCAACTATTTTAATCAGCGTAACACAGTTGAGGTCATGCGAGCCTCCAGCTGCCTGGTGCTCATCAGGAGCTGATTGGCACAGCTCGGCACAGCTCGGCACATCTACAGTACATCACACAGCATCACTGTAATACTGTGTGGATTCTGTGGCGAGCGTAATGGGTGATTACACAGGCGGTGATTCTCGCACATGTCTCGACGAGCATCGGTTTGACGTGAAGCACACGAGCAGAGTCGGACAAGTGCGATATGAGTCACTGTGTTTCTGCAGCTACCAAGTTATAGTACATCAGAAAGTGTTTGCGCTGAATAAATTGGACATGCAGTAGTTTAACGTGTTGGATATGCTCAACAACTTCATTCTTGACATCAAAATACATCCAACATTGTCTTTGTATGGGTTTCAACATATTTCTTGGTCTTTTCCATTAAAACAGGATTCTGCACCCCTGATTTAAACTCATCAAAAGCCAATAAGCGGATGTGGAGTTTGAAATTATTATATTTTTCGTAAAGTTAGATTTTTAAAGGTTCAGTTTGTTGAATTTAGTGACATCTAGTGGTGATAACATAAACAATTTTCTGCCAATACATCCCTTTCACCTAAATCATACACGCTGGCCCTTTAAGTGAATGTGTGTATAAACCTCCAAAGACCAAATTCATCTGAAACAATAATATAAACCAATTTTCAACGTTTTCACTTTTCCCCCTCATTGCACTCAAGTGGAAACATAATCAGTCCAAAGTACATTATGCTCGTTGGAGGAAAAAAAAATTGCATTATCCAAAAAAGCGAGAGGATCAAAGCACAGATGGAGAAACTGGCACACTGGTAATAACGTGTTCAGCTGTCAACCTGTCACATACCACGTTACTGACACAGAGCCTACACACCTCCCATCTCCTCCTGATCGCCGGGATGACAGGCAGGAAAGCTAATTTGTTCAACACTCTGTATCTGAATTGCAAGGGTAATGGCCAATTTAAAAAAAAAAAAAAGCTACTTGTCACAAGGTGGATTAGAACATCGCGGCGCCTCCATTCAAAGAGCAGAAACTCCTCAGATCCGTCCGCCGCTGGGATGTGAGCCGGGAAACAAGAGATGCACAATAAAAAAAAGAGAGAGAATAATGATACACAGCTCTTCCTTATGAGGGCTCCCCGCTGCTGATGGCATCAAGGTAACTCCCCCTCTGTTTTATTTTCAGCGAGCGTTTCAGCTCCCAGCAGCAACTTCTCACACGGACGGAAATTCAAAGTTGTGTCGTCAGGTGTCACCGAGGTGTGATAATAATTCCCACACACCTCGGGTCGGTCGGCCTTGATGCCCGCCGCCGGTCGGAGTGTGAGTCTCTCCTGCTCACAGTAGTCTTTGTCACTTTCACCCCCTGATGTTACGGTGTATACGCAGAAGGTCAGTAGATGGTTTATGAGGGCCTGATCTGTGACGTGGGGAAACTGTTGAGTCATTGCATCATGGTGACACACTGCAGGTGATGATTCGAGAGGAGTCATGATATAAATTTTCCAAAGGATGAACACACACACACACATGCACACACATGCACACAGACACATGCACACGGGTCCTTCGAGGTAACTCTCAGCGATAGCATGTCCAGGATTCAGCTGAATTCAGCTGGATGTGGGGGCTAAACTGAGACTGCCTGTGTTTGTATTTTGTCTTTTAGACTCTGTGCTGGAATAGAAATCCTTTTTGTTCCAGTGCAAACAGAGGGGGGGTGGGGGGGGGGCTTCTGATAGACGTTGCATGTGTGTGGGCACAGAGGAAAGGCATGCATTAACACACACACACACACGCACACACACACACACACACGCACACCACGCTGAGCGGCAGACAGCTTTTACTGACTGAGGCACTCGGCTCTACCAGGACTGTGCGGATGAAAACAGCTCTTCAGTGTTAACCTTGAAGCGTCGAGCCTGTGCAGCCTTCAGAGTCAGGAGAACCCAGAAGGACCACAAAACTAATTATTGGACCTCCAGGCTGCGAGTCAAATTACCTTCCCCTTTTTTCTGCTCCTTTATACCACGCGTAACCCTTTATGGTTTATGTTGACAGAATATGAGGAGGACGGCGAGAGAGCGGGAGGAAGAGAGTACATTCATCACTCCATCTCCTCCACGGAATTCAGTTTTTTCCTCTCTCTGCACACCGCTGCCTTCGTGAGTGACATCCGAGTAAACAGAGTCCCATGCACTCGTCTGCACGACATATTAACGGAGGATTCATGCAGAGCGAGGAGGCGTCTCGCCACCGAGAGTGGGATCTATCACGGAACACGTTTTCTCAGATCAGGTTTATCAGGGGGGGAAACACACACACCAGGCTTCAGCTACATAACACAGAGAAGCTGGGATCTCCCAAGATATAAATGTCCATCGAACATGATCTGATGAAATCATATTTAAAACCACAATATCAAACAGAGAAACAGAAAAACGAAATACCTGGAGATGCAGCCAAAAACACAACATCCTCAATGCAGGGGGTAATAATGGGATATTTGAGGGAAGGTTTTACCAGTGAGCTACTGTGGAAAAGTAAAGAAGAAAAACACAGAGAGAAAAATAGATATTTTCCCAATTTAGCACCTGGAGCTTATTTCAGAAAATACCTGAAATGAGCTCCAGGTGCTGCTTCTTGATGAACTGAGTGAGGAGAAGAGATGCATGCAAGTATCTCATGGTTAGAAACTAGTCATCGTCAATATTATTCATATATTATTCTGATCTATGACAGAATTTCTTTCATTTTCTTTCCAACCTGTTGATTCACCAAAGGCCTGAAATAAACCTCCAAAATCACAGCTTATCTTTTCCTCTCAAAACTCCACCTGTCAGAATCCGGACTTATCTTGTAAGTCTCCCACGTCTCCCTGGCACCACTTGTCATTCTCGGGGAGGCGGTTGACCCCGGGTTGCCCCCCCCCGCCGCTCCGCCCGAGGTATCTCCCGTCCGTGATTCACGCCCTTATCTCCGCAGTGCATACAGTCAGGGGGCCCGCACAGACACACGGTCGCTGGAGCCAATCGCATCCCCACATCTGAGTGAATTATTCAAATTGCCCGGGAGAGCCAAGAGGTGCACACAACCTTCTCCTCCTCAGGCGGGGATGGGGGGATGGGGGGATGGGCGGGGGGGGTGGTCAGGCGGCAGCCAGTGTCATTCAGATTGGATAAAAAAAATGTAATTTGTTCTCATATCTGATTTTACTGTAATGGCTGTAGTAGAGGCCCTGATAATGACCTTGTGTGCATCACGCAGCTCCGGCTAATGAAACCACAATGAGCAGCAGCTCATGTGTCCTGAGTGGATTACATAGATCATCTTTATTCCTGTGATTGTAATAAAGTGCATGTACGTGTGGAGGTGTTGACACAAGGCAGCAGAGAGAGACAGGCCGTCTGAACATCAAATATACAGGAGCTAAAGGTAACAGGGTGGAAATCAATTACATGGTCGGCTCACCTAATTGATATCCACCTCGGCATGAAGATAGATAGCACCCTGAGCAATGTTACAGCCAAAGACTTCCTGTGAAAATGGGCAGTTTTATATATATTTTTTTTTTATGAAAGCAGAAAATGCCCCTCAAGCAGATCTCAAGTTGTTCTGTGGAAGCCGACTGGAGCCTTTTACTTTCCAACGTGATAGAAGTGCACGTTATGATCGGAGCGGAACCTGCCGAGCTCGAGGAAAAGTGTTTATTTCCATGCATTATCTTTATAGAGGTTTAATCGTTTCTTGTGGACCATTCATCTTCAGTTGATGAACCGCTCCTCTGCACGGTGAGCGCTTGTCCCTCTGCCAAGAACTGGAATGCAAACGCTGCACAGGCGCAGAAACCAATAAATTAGCCCTAAATGAGGCGGATGTTTCCTGAGATTGGACAAGGACTGAGTTGACGCCAACATTTTATTTTTTATTATTTTTTACTGCTGATAGACAAGTCCCACATCGAACCACAGAAAACATTTCTCTCTCTCTCAGGACATAATTATCTGAGTTACAACTACTTGGCACAAAGCGGTACCTCTCTGCTTTGGTGTCTCACTGATCTCAGTCTCCTCCCGCTGCGAGTGTTCCAGGTGATCGTTCTTTTCTTTTTTTAAACGTCCAGTATATTTTTGTTTACTTCATTCCCCCGGCTGCGTCGTAAGTCAATAACACTGACGTTTGCTTTAAAGACAACACCCGCCTGCCCAGGTTTTCTGTTACAGGAGATATGATTGTAATTAGGCAGTAAATTGCATCCCGCACACCTCAGGGCCGCTCAGTAAGAGCTGTCAAAATACATATAACTCACAGGATGAAATCAGGGAGGCAGGTTGTGAAATCATGCGTGACTAACAAATTATCAAAACACTTCTGCAGCTCCACCCACAATCTGCGGCGGAGCGTAACCCATTACCGCGATTCAGGCATAAAGCTATAATTTTGTTATTTTCCCCCGTGCAGGGAAATTCAAAAAGTGCAATCGTCGGGGTGAGATTCAAAAGGCAATCCCTCATTCACTCTCAAATTATGTAAAAACTCAGACTTGACAGAAGAAGAAGAAGAAGACGGGGTGTCGGAGGCGAGGCTGTAGCTGCAGCTTCTCTCACAGATAAGCACTTGCTCCGCTCTAAAGATTAACGTTGTCCAGAAACCTCCACTTAATGCAGGTGATTAGTTTTCAAATGGTACTTACAGCCAGTGGCAGAAGGAGGAGAAGTTCATTCAATGGTAGAATGTATGAACCAAGACTTGTATTAATACATGTTGATGTAGCTTTACATTTTTAAAACCAGTATCAGCACTGGTGAGATACACAACTAAATTAATGTTCTTAAATATGCACTTATTGGCAGCATACATGATAATATAGCATTTTATTTTCTCTTTTCTCATCTAGAAAATGTTTTTTCTTATTTTTCTGATATAATATTGTGTGACCTTCGACTGTTTCCTATTTTTTGCCTTCAATTCTTAACGTTTAACTTGGAAAACACTTTGTTAATTGTCTTTTGAGAGCTGCTATCACCTTTATTATCTTCATCATTAGTGCTAGTAGTAGCAGTATATTTAAAAGTTGCACAATTAGCCACATCATTAAAGTGTGTTAATAAATAAACAATCATTTTACAAATACCCTTTTGTCATTTGTTTTTATGGACCCCCCCCCCCCCCCCGACACTCTGAACATCAACTGTAGGCCTGTTGTTACTATAGTAACCGTCGTTGTTCCTATAGTAACCGAGCTACAGTACAAAATTAAATTGATCAACACTGTACGTCGTGTCATTAAAGATTCATACGGTCAGAAATCGCTCTTACGGGATTTGGAGCAGTGTAACGAGACTCCCATCTATTAATTGGTGCTTACATAATGCATAATGTATTACAGACACACATGAGGCATGTCAAAGGATCTGTGATCCGGAGAATGCAGGAATATGATCTGTCAGGTTCTTGTTGTGACACGTGAACCCGATGGAATTACCGAGTTTTTCTGCTTTAATTGATCTGAGGAAGTCAATGTGCTTCAAATAATAATGTGTGTTTGTTATGTCGAGCAGGTTTAGAGGAAGATGAACTTTCCAAGGGCTCCTCCACCCGATCAGCCACATTCTCAGGAGGTCTGGTGTGAAAGCTTCTCTTCAGGGGACAGGTCTGGGATCTGACTGGGCCCGACCTCTGCTGGTCTGCAGCTGGCGGACGGCCACGCTGACATTATTCTGGGAGATACTTTGATAAACCTTGAAATTTATTGTTGTCGAGCTGCCCAGAGGCGTCAGAGCAGCCGCAAATCACCGAGCTCCAATCCGCCGCACCTCACTGTTTGGATGATGCTTTCATGTTGCTGTGCCGAGCCCTTTTTTTTGTTTGCACCGCTGCGTTTCCTTCTCAAACAATTCAACCTTTGTTTTATTCACGCCCCGAAACATTTCCCCCCCCGTGGTTTTACGGAGCGTCGAGCTGCTCTTTGACAAACTGATGTGATGTTTTCTCCATGCGTGCACCGTGGTCTACGCATGTGAGATGTTAACCAGCTGCAGTGATCCCTGGAAGCCTTCAGCTGCTCCTCTTCAGCTCCTTCTACGTCACTGAGAGTTCTGCTCTGTGCATTTGGAGTCACATCAGCCGGTAGCCCCTCTCTCTGAGAGGTTACAGCCACAGAGCTAAACCGGCTCCTTTTACAGTTGCTTTGTCGAACGGCAGGATGATGAATATTTAAACCCACTTTGTAACCCTTTCCAGCTTCATGCAAATCGTCAATTCCTGATCGAAAATTCCTCAGAGGCCCAGTTCACATTAGCAGATGTGTCTCATGAATAGGTAAGTCAGAATAATGGAGTGGTTTCACTTG